>NC_092876.1:314082872-314387872 GCF_028372415.1 Notamacropus eugenii
AGGCAACTTTATTAATCAGTGCCGTTTCTGCTTAATGCGCCGTTAAGTGTCTTTGTTAAATAACATTGCCTCTCTGGTGCTCATCATGATCTTAGATGATTAAAAAGCATTTGGATAATATCTGTAATAAAATTAGGCTCCCTGAATTATGAATACCACTGAGTACTGGGGACCTAAATGAGACAGAAGTTTCCAACTGTCAAATTAAGTAGAGAAAATAAAAGGAAAATAAAGTCGAGTTGCCCCAGAGAAATGCAGTAGACATATTCCATCTTGTCATTTCTTCAAGCTTCTTACTTTATCTCTACAGACAGATGTTGACAACTGCCCTTTGTTGGCAACCTTTGAAATGTATCTTGGGAGTGTTGTTGAGTGGAAGGGATAGTTAAAGAGCATGTATCCATCGAAAACTGAATTTTCCATTTTGCCTAATTTATCATGACAATAATCTCATGGGAGATGATTGGACTTTGGCCTATTATGTGTGCTTTTCATTTAGCTGATTCACAAAGGATACTTTCTTTGAGCAAGTAGGCCTTCACCTTGTTGGAATAACAGCTCCATAAACACAAAGTAGCTTTTCCTTTAGTAATGTAGTCTATTCATTCCACTGGACAATGTCTAGGGTGATACCTGCAATTAGTTGTTGGAGACCTCATTTTCTCATGTCTGGGAAGTATTCTTTCTAATAATAGTTACTGAACTCAGGGTCAAATTCAGTCAGATCTGCTTCCTTAATGATGTAGAACTTGCCATCCTAGCCATTGCTGGAATACAAAGAAATTTTGAAACCTACAAAACTCCAGTTACTTCTTGTTTTGCTTTGATGGCACCATATTGGTGAGGTAACTGAGGATGAAGAATAAGAGAGGTCTAAAGAAGGTAGAGTATTAATGCTATGGTCATTTTCATTGTCCTTTATTTTCACATCTCTCAGAGGCCCAAACCTGGATTTCCTTTAGTTCTGGTGCTAATTTACAAGGCCTGTTTATTTACTGTACTAGACCAGAGATTCATGTTCTAATATTGTTTTTTGCCACAGATTTACCAAAGACCTTGAACATGTTGCTTAGTCTATCTCCATCTACATTTCTTCTCTAATTTGGTGGTATGATACAGTGGAGTGTAAGAATCAGGAAAACATGAGTTTCAAGATACAACTTTGACATAAATTGGTTGTGTGGCACAGTGGACAGAGCACTGGGCCTGGGGTCAGAAGGATGAGTTAAAATCTGGCCTCAGATAGAAACCATGTGACTCTGTGCAATTAATTTCACTTCTACCCCAGTTTCCTTGACTGCCACACGAAGATAATAATAGCACCTATTTCCTGGGGCTATTGTGAGAATCAAATGAGATAGCATTGAAAATGTTTAGCACAGTGCCTCACTTGTAGTGGGTACTATTACTAAATGCTTCTGTGTCCTTTTTTTTTTTTTTTTAATATGACAACAAGCAAGTCTAAATGATCCAAGTAACTCACAAAAACTATGAATTTCAAAGTAGGTGCTGATTTTCATTGGTTGAGGGATCTTCTTCACTGGGAGTCTATTAAACAAACAAAAAAATTACCAATCTAGTAAAAGAAAAATAATAAAATTATTCCTACCCTAGCTACCTCATTGGAGTTTTTGTGACAATCAAATGAGATATACCTAGATGTGCAAATATGAATTATGGGTATTTTAAAACTAAAATTAATATCTCACATTTTATGTCATTGTAAGATTCTTTCTTCACAACATTTGAGAAATATTTGTTGACTAACACTTAACTTGATTTGACAACATCTCTTCTAGGTAACTAATGAAAAATATTTATTTTCCCATTTTATAGAAGATATAATTGAGGCTGAGAAAAGAAGGAATTTTTGTTTATTTATTTGTTTTGCAAGAGTCACACAATCAGTAAATATCAGAAATTATATTGAAGTTCAGGTTTCTTCCAAAGACAAGTCAAAAGACTTGCACTAAAATTTAACTGAATAAAATTCCAAAAAAAAAAGAATATTATTGATTTATAAATCAACATCAAAGTTAAGGGATACCTTTAGTGGGAGTCACAAGGCTTGGTTCTCAGCCCTGTTCCTTTCAATATTTTATCAATGATTTGAATAAAAAAAAATTCAGAGAGAGCATATCTATGAAAAATTTGGATCGTGTAAACATAGGATAAACAACTAAAACAGTGCATGATGACTCAGTATCAAACAAACCAGGGTTGCCATTAAACTAGCACAGTGAATGAAGGCTACAGATAAAATTTCAATCTAATTCAATTAAGCAAACATTTATTGAGTACATAAGTCTTCTATTGAGTACACACAGTAGGGTGGGAGAGACATGATTGGACAAAATTTCACCTGAGAAAAAAGTGAGGATTTTAGTTCTCTACAAGTTAATGTTAGCTTTGAAAAATATGTGGTTGTCAAAGAGACTAAGGTGATCTTAAATTGAATGTTTTCCACCTCTATAACTCTGTAGCTGTAGTGAACTCCATGCATGGAAACTCATTTCAGTGCTATAGATTGACAAACCACCTACAATTTAGTCTTATAGTTCCTAGGTGGGATTAAGAGATTATCTGGCTTTCCCATGGTCACACAGCTGTCATGTATCAAATCGGGACTTAAACACATATCTTTCTGACTCTCTAGTAACATACATTTTGTATTTTGTGATTTCAGGTTACATTAATACAAGAACAATGTCTAGAATGATGTAGGTGATTGTCCCATTTTACTCTGCCATGATCAGAACATTGTAAAATAATGTATTGTACTTTACACATCATATTTTATGTTGTAGTTTCTTTCTTTTCTTTTTTTTTTTTTTTTGAGGAGGGGAAGGGGGAATCACTTAATTTTCAGCTTCTTCCACAAATATAAAAATGTCAAGAAATACTTAATTAGATTTCTGAATAAAATCATTTCACTTTCCATTTTTCCATTTCACTTGGAAGAAGGGCCAAGAAGGGGAAAACTTTGTTCTTCCACTCCCTTGGTGGCTCCTCACCCCCCCAATCTCATACCTTTCTCCCTATATGAGTATGAGAAAAGCCTAGAACAAAGAGGTGTGGGTGGGGAGAAATAGGGTTTGTGCTGGGACAATATCCTACTCTAGATACTAGGATTTCAGAATGAGTGGGTTTCTGCTGCAGGGTAAAAAAGGGCACCAAGATTCCCCTTCTTTGTTCCTAAGGCTTGCTCTGGTCCCTATTCTTTTGCAGAAGAGAAATCAAGAAAACCATTAAAAAAAAAAAAAACCAACAAAAAAAACCTTTCAAAAACATCCAGGAGAAACAGGACCATGTGAGTAGGAGGGAGAGATAACTATGGGTCCTTGCCATTTATTTCCTCCCCTGCTGCTTCCTGGAAGAGAGAATGGGCAGCAGTTCTGGGTCCCTGTCTTCACTTTTACCCTCTTCTGAGAGTTTATTGTCCTCCATAGGAATAATCTGGTGCCTCCCAGTGACAGGCACAATGGTCAGTGTGACACTTCAGGTAGAAGTCCCTGGAGGCTGAACTGGGAAGTCACCTAGCCTGAGTATGGGCTGACAGGACAGTTTCAAGTTGGCCAGTAGCATAGCAATTTCATGTCATGGTTTCAGGCCACTATTTCCACAACATTGTACTCCTCCTTAGCATATGATGTAGTTTCATTTATTTCATTTCTTGAAACAGGACTCTGGAAAACTAGCTTTGATCAAGCTCACTGTGGTTCAAAAGGAGCTACTTGACCAGGCCTTAAACTCAAATCATTCTGGCTCTCAAAGATTGCCCAATAATAGGTCCCAGCCCAAGCTTCGCTCAGCCATTGTTTGGGTTTTGATGGCTCAGAGTGAGAGTACATAGCAATTATTTCTGTTCTGGGCAGAAATCCTGAGGGTCTTCCCCTCCCAGATTTTTTTTTTTTTTTTAGTAGAAAAACTAGAATATCTTTTGTCTCATTTCTTACCTAGACTTAAATCAATGAATCACTGAAAGGGTGTTGCCTCAGACAAACTGAAACCCTAAAATGGGTTTCAGTGAATCCGGGGACATTGCTAGTTGTCTTATATCTTGCTATTAGACTCAGATGACTCTGGAGTAGAGTGGAGTTGATGACTTTGCACATCCCTGCCTCACTTAAATCCAATTAACTTGCAAGACATCACCTTCCTATGCTATTAGTCATCCTTGAGAATGAACAACAAACAACAAACAGATAAGGGACATTAACAAGGTAGACTACATTCAGAAAAAAATATATTATGGAGTGGACTAAAAGAAGACATAAGAAGATCATCTGGAATAAATTAAAGGACTGTTATTAATGAATGCTTATGCCAAAGAAGATTTTGAGAATGAAAGTAGGAACTGATTGCTATGCTCAACTATTTGAAATGACATCTGGAAGATATAGGCTTCAAAAAGAAAAAGAACTAGAAACATAGTAGAAATAATTGGAAAGTAGATAAATGTTACATAAAAGAAATAACTTTTTTATTTATTAGAATGATCTGATAATGTAACAGTCTTAGGTTGTCATGAGTTCCCTAACATTGAAGGTGCTTGGTTAAAGCTGTTTGATCACATTTATAATGTTGTACTGAGGAGCTTAATCTCCTCAATTGATAAGACAACCAATGAAATTAAATAACTTTTGAAGTGTCTTCTAGCTCTAGAATTATTTAAGCACATTATTTGAGAAGTATTCCTTTACTTTTCAAATTTCTTTCTTTCAGAAGAATCATAGAATTATTAACTTCAGGTTGGAAGAAAGCTTATAATATATCTCATCCAACTCCCTCTTTATACAGATGAGGAAAGAGTTACACATTAGAGCTATTAGGAGCCATTCACAGTTTAGTGGAAAATTTCTTTTCCAGTAGGAATGCTAACTTGAAGAAAGGCACTGAAGTAATGGGAATTTTTATGGAAAAGAAGAGAGATGGATAAAGATGAAAAATTTGCATTTGACTTAGGGAAGAGGGGGCCTTTTTATTCTTGTGTTCTCAGCATGAGAATAATAGATTTGTAACTGCAATGGTTTGGGTTCCAGAATTAAACTATTGAATGCAGAATGAAGAATTAAGAGATTTCCAAAGACATAATTTGCCATTGTCAAAGTTGTGCTAAAGGTCACTCATGTTGAGACAGTTCAACACCTATCTAGGAAATGAAGAGCAGGGAGGGTCTTGGCTATGCCCCTGATTTCCCAGGCTCTGGGTTCTGCCTATAAAAGTGTATATATCATCATTAATCTCACTGAGATTATGAAAAATCCTAGCAGATAGATTGTTTGCAGGATTCGTATATCAGATGTTATAATCAGTAACATATATATATGGATATATATACATATATACATATACATACACATATATATACACGTAAATACATACATATACATATATATATATACATATGTATATATGGATGCAAGCCCTAAACTTACTCCTACAAGGAATCTGAGAATAACCACTGATAACACACACCACTATATTGGGGAAGATTTATAATATTTAAAGCATAACTAAATAAGGAAGTCAGGTTAGGACAAAACTTGGAATGATTTAAGGGAGAAAACGCCTAGTTACATCATCTGATTCAGTCCTTGTTTACATCTTGGGATTATTGAAATCCTTTCCATCTCCACATATGTATATCTCATCTCAACAACAGAATTATAATCTTCTTGAAGGCAGGAAATAAATCTATAATCCAAACTGCAAACCCATGACTGGAGTGGTTTTCTTGAAAGATAGATCTGTGATCTGCACTGTGACTTTTTCTGTATAATATGATGACTGATCATATATAGCTGAGTGCTAAATCATATGTGATTGATAGATAGATAGTAGATAAAAAGACAAATAGAATATTTATTGATACTTTACTATGTGCCAGGCACTGTGCTAAGTGTTAGGAATTAAAATACAAAGAAAAAGAAAGCCCTTAATGAAAACACACACACACACACACACACACACACACACACACACACACACACACACACATATATATATATATATATGCACACATATAAAGTCCTTAATTAACATATATTCTATTGGGGTGAAGAAAAATGCATAAAAGGGAACTGAGGGGTGAGGGAACTATTACTGTGAGGAAAATGTCAAGAATTATTCCTGATAGTCATGGACTGAGCCAGATTTAGAATGAGAATGACTGGCACTTCATCAAACAGATGTTCTTGAAGAGACTATGGAGGTGGAGGTATTGCTTATGTGATAAAGCTCCTGGGGCAGAAGTAGAGTAGCCTAGGGAATACAAATTGAGTCAGTTTTTGGAGGGAGAATGACTGACAGAGGCCCTTCATCAAATGGAGTTTCCAGAAATGAATTCACCAATTAGAGGAGGAGACTGAAGTGATTGGGATATTGCCAACGTGAAAAAGCTGTTGGTGGAGGCTGTCTTAGAATGAAGATCTCAAGAGGTATTGACTGAGAGAAAGGTAAGGTGAAGATTTTAAATGAAATCAAGTCTCAAACACAAAAACTTCCCCATCATGTTTCCTTGACTTCCAGTACTTCCAGTCTTGGAAATTTCTGAGAATTGATTCCTCCTTGGTAAGATTGTCTGTCACCTCTCTCCTTGGTCAAGATGAAATCTTATCTTGCTCTCTGTTTGAGAGTTAATTTACCCTTGTGTATTCTTGAACATATTCAAATCTGTATAACTTCTCCAATTTCTGTTTGCTTCTTGAAGAGTTTTACTTGCTGTTCTGATGGTCTTTTGTGTAACCAGATTTTGGTGAGAAGCTAATCTGTTGAGTTTACTAGGGACTACTCTCTTCCTTAAGTGAGATCAGGGGAACAGATTCATTGAGAATTCAAACTCATAGTCTCAGACTACAGATAAGTGAATAGTAACAAATCAGATAGATCTAAGTCTATCCCTAGTATAGTTCTTTTCAATGAAGCTTATGTTTTCATTATGAAGAAAAAATTTATAAAACTTCTGAAAGAAATTATATTGGATATTTCAATATAGAATTAAAGCTCCTTTCTTGGAGACAGGCTAAATTCCATAGCCTCACTGATCCTGGATCCTCCTTGCCCATCCTTCTGGCTGTGTCCACAGAACCTTCAAATGTTCATGGCTCCCCTTGCTCTTGATTTGTCTCTCAAAGTTTTCATTCAAAGTGTGACTTCAACAAACTGAAGTAAGTCCCTTTTCTAATCACACAGTATTCAGGCTCAATGTTCTCAGGTCCCCTCACCTATACACAGCATAGTTCACAGGGCTGTTCCTGAGGAGAACTGCCCCAGGCTTGGAAATCAGTGGCATTCTATGTTTTCTACTTATTTATATTCTACATAATATTGAGTATAACATTAAGCACAAAGCAAATACTTAATGACAGCTTCTCGGTGTATTTGAGGTTGGCTGATGTGAACTGATTCTGCTCCTTACCAGCTGTGTGACCTCTTGCAAGTGACTTCATCTATGTGAGTCATTTTCTTCAGCTGAAAAAGGAGATCCTGTGCCTTCATTGGAAAAATCTAAGGGCAAAAATCAGGACTCCAGCATTTCTAACTGAATAAACTACTTAATATTTCAAATTATTTAGGAATCCTTCTGCTGATCAGCTGTTTAGCATTTAAAACCTTAGTTTTTGATAAAGGAGAAAAAAAGAACACAAGATGAAAATACCCCAGGTGTAGGTCCTTCCACCCGTTATAAAATGCAAGAAATTGGAAGAAAACAAGCCATAGAAGTTTATTATTTCCAGATGCTTTTCTGTATTCTTGCATCTTGAAATTACTTTCATTTTCAAATGCCAAGGTGCCAAATGATCAGCAGCATAATACCAACTAGATATTTTATTGAATGTTTCTTTAAAATGAAACTTTAAGTTTGAACATCCAAGCTGTTTCTGTTTGAAACTATTCCACCAGTTTATGAGCAATGGATAAACAGCAGGATTTTGTTTTCTTCTTTTTTTCTTTCTTTCTCATTAAGAAAAAACCCACCAAATACCAAACTTTCTAAATATACAACTGGAGAGATGCAATTGAACAATTTCCCTTCTTTTCAAAGATAATAATTCCAGATAGATGTGCATTGTGAATATAAGTGTTTATGACATTCAGAATAATCTACTTGTTTCATAAAATTTCAATTGCTTGTCAGGGAACATATTTATCTAATCATATAATTTATTAAGAAAGTAGAAAACAAAAGAGAACTGCTATTTGCTTACATAAAAAGCAGAAATATCTCTCTGCATCAAGACCATAATCACTTCAGACCAGGAATCTCTCTCTAATGGAGTAGCTGGGCTATGCGTTATGAGAGAGAAAAATTATCTTTCATGCTGTCATCTTAAGCCAGTTCACAAATATATACTGAATGCCTTCTATGTGCTGAGCAATATGCTAAGGGCTGATTAAGCTTCAGAGGTTAAACTTTATTAAATATCTTTTCTGAAATGTTCATCCACTGTATGAATGAATCTACATCCTTATATTACCATGTTGTACCACTGTATGAATGAATCTACATCCTTATATTACCATGTTGTACCACTGTATGAATGAATCTACATCCTTATATTACCATGTTGTACCACTGTATGAATGAATCTACATCCTTATATTACCATGTTGTACCACTTCTTTGAGGAAAAGTTTTCATGTTTTTACTCTTTGGTCAAAGTCCATTGTCCATTACTTCATATTTGACTTATCTCCAAACCTTTTGCTAAATACTCCACTGTCCTCTGCATTCTTCCATTGGTTTTAAAAACAAACAAACAAGGATTCTGAGGGTGCTTTAAGGGACCCTGAGGATCACTTATTCAATCCCTTCATTTTAATAATAGAGCAAATTGATGACTACAAAGGTTACGGGACTTGTCCAAAGCCATAGTGTCCTTTGGATTAGAACTAGCAGGGTATAAAATTTGTGACATGGAATCCTTGACGCCATACCACACTACCTACCCTAGTTCTCCAGAAAGAAGGAACAGCTAGACTTTTGTTTTTGTTTGAGGCCAAATAAACACTCAGTTGGAAGCTAATTTACATTTGAATTGTTTAGTGTTATGAATCTTCTCAGAAGAATTGTTAGATACTAGATAGAGAGATGGATTTGGAGACAGGAAAAAATGGCTCATCTTACCTCTGACATATACTGGCTATGTGACCTTGGACAAATCATTTCATTTCTCAGTGGCTCAAGATTATAAGTTTCAAAAAAGCTGTGGATTCACATTGTCAGAGTTTCCAACTCATGAAATCATAGCTCATAAAGGGAACTGATGAGGTCTATAAAACGTAGAATATTGAGAGTAAAGAGAAGAGGATTCATGACAAAAACCTTATGCAACATTGAAAGCTGAGAGAACAACATAGAGAAGTAGGAAAAAGCATTAATATAGCACATGCTAAGTACCAGGCACTTTACTAAGTGTTTTATAAATATTATCATATGTTATGTTCAACCCTGTGAAGTGGGTGCTGTTATTATCTCTGATTTTACAGCTGAGGAACTAAGGAAATAGGGATTAAATGATTTGCCAGTGTTATACAGGCAGTGCCTAGTGTCTGACACTGGATTTGAACTTAGATTTTTCTGACTCTAGGCTCAATACTTTATCTACATATAGCTGCCTTCAATAAATAGATGGCATAATATAGATGATGCTCAAGAAGAGGAGACAGGAGCAGCCAGACACGTAAGAGAGAGACATAACAAAGTAATGTTTTAGAGACTGAAAGAAGATATTAGGGTGGTCAAAAGAGCCTAATAACTTCAGAAAGCTCCAGAAAGATTGCTAATAAGAAAAAAAATCATCAGATTTGAAATTAAAAGATAACTGATAACTTTGGAAATATTTGAGTGATGAAATTGAAAGCAATTCATAAAGGTTTGAAGAAGTCAATGACAGAAGTAGAAGTAATGTGAGTTAACAAATGTCTTTGTGTTGAGGTTTGGGTTCTTGGGACCCTAAAATGCCCCTCTAATATAGGCTGGGTCCTGCCCTAATGAATTTGACTCAAGCCTTCTTTCAGCCAAAGAAAAACAAAATTTATTAAAGATCCACCATATTGGCCATACTCTTAAGAAATCTGAGCATTTGTAATGCTAATGCCAGTGGGCCAGACTGAATCTGATCATTTTCATGGAGGCAAGATAGATCTTATATACAAAAAGATTGTGGGAGGGATCTAGGGTTGGTCATAGTCTGAGGTAACTGGAGGAGGGATTTAGGAAGAATCTTGATGGGAATGGTCTGTAGACTGGGGTAAGTGGAGTAGATACTCCAGGAACCAAGAGAATTGGATTAAGGGTGGGAAGTAGCTGAAGGCTACCTGGAGATAACAGAGAATGGAAGGCTAGGCTAGGTTAAAGAAAACAGAGATTAGGGTTTATTGCAAATGGAAGGTTTATGGCCAGATTCAAGGAGAGTTCAAGGGGGCTCCCAGAGCCTATACCCCATTGCTTGTACTTTGACTATGAAAAGGAGGAGAGAGAAATAGCTTTAGGGGACAGTAGTATCAAATGAGCTTTGTGTGTATGTGTTTACAAGTCTGTGCATGTGTTTGTGTTTGTGTGTGTGTTTGTGTGTGTGTTTACGAGAGTGTTTCATGAAGGGAATAGCTTAGCTATGTTTGTTAGCATCAGGGAAGGAGCCTGAAAAGATTGAAAATGAAAGACAGAAATGACTGTAGGCACAATATGTTGGGTGTAATAGGAAGATCAAACATATAAGTAGAGAGGTCTACCCTTATGAAGGGAAAGGCCTCCAAGACTGGAGCAAAGGTGTACTGGCTGTGTGAGAATATAAATATATTGAGATGTGGAGCAGTGGAAATGAGCATATTCATACTAGAGAGTCCCAATTTCTTGGTATAATGTGGAGTGAGGTCATTTGCTAAGAGTAATAGGGTACTGGGGCAGAGGATCCTAAGTAGCTTTAGTGGACAGTTAAAGTTTCGGGGATTATTAAGAAAATCAGGCAGGAAAGAGTCAAAAGACAACAGTGTAATAATGAGAAATTCAGTTGAGGTTAGATAACATGAATTTGTTATTCAACTAGAAGGCATGGTTTGTAACTCTTTCAATTATATTTTACCTTTGGATTAGGGCTAGAAAAGGTAGGTTTTAGGAATGAACAAGGTTTCATAGGATAACAGATGTAGAACTAGAAGAGGCTTTAAAGGCCAATGGGTGAAAGCCTTTCATTTGACAGATGAGGAAATGGAGGTAGAGAGAGTTTAATTGACTTATTCAGGGTCAAGGAGATAGTGTCTGAGGCAGTATTTGAACTCAGATATGACAAGGGACAAGGGATTCAAAACAAAGAGAAAAATGTATAGGATAAGGTCTCTGAAGAGAGGAAAGTGAGGAAAGACTATAAGTGATAAATTGTGAAAATCAAGAGAGATGAAGGGTTTAGAAATCTTAGAGAGGACAAAGAATCAGTGTAATAGAAGTAAGGGACAGTAAGAAAAGGGAGGTTGGGCTTCATAATATCAGAAGCTTGTTGATCACGAAATCAGCAATTTAAAGTTATAGTTAAGAAGGTGGTAGTTATGGGTGATAATGTCATCTAAGATATGACTACCCCATGAATGGCCAAGGAGAAATGAAGATGTAAGTCATAGGAGTTGAGGATATTGGTGAAGTGGTTGGTGAAAATATTTGGGGGAATATCAAAAAGATGATCTCATGCATGCAAAGAAGTGTCATATAAAAGGAATAGTGTGAACCAGCTGCTGAATGAACTCACTGAAAAAGATTGGAGAGTGAAGTAGATGCAAATATATCAAATCAATTAGATCCTTAACATGATAATAGAGAAAGATGAAATGAACCTGAAAGAAGAATTTGTAGAGTAATAATAGCAGGACATCTGGAAGTGGATATAGAAACTAATGAACAAGACAACTCTTTATGCTGACCCAACATTTCAGAGACATGAAAAACAGACCAATTCATACTGGAGATGGTGACCAGTGATTCAGTATCTTTCAGGAGAGACAGGTTTCTATTAATGACAGTGCTAAAAAGAAAAATTCACTATTTTGGAACAAGTTCAAGACCCACATAACAGATGAAATTTGCCTACAGTGCTCCAATTATCTATTTCTTAACTCTTCCCCTTTTCTTTTTCTTTTCCTTAGGATACCTCATAGCCTCTTGCATTGCAAGCCTTTTTTTTTTAACCTTTTGCCTCTCAGCTCTAGTACCATTCATTCATTTCCAGGCATTGTTCAGTAAATCACTGTGGTCCATCTCCCAAGAGCACTAAATGGTATGTATTATAATGGACTGGGAATTGAAACATTTTGCTCTATGTGAAAGAGAATTCAGGTATTGCGGAGTAGTGAGAGATTTTTGTTTGCCTTTTTCTATGAGAACAGTTGGCCTTCTCAGATCTGTTGAAATCACAACATGGTAGGGACTCATCTACTCTGTCTTCACATAAAAATAGACAGGAATGCTTTTTCAAAGACAAAATTTCTGTTCACTCACCATGGTTAGACTTAGGTTATTTTCAATGCAATGTGAAAGATACTGGGTTATCATTAATTATTTTTAAAGAAATTATTTTTAAAAATATTTGTTCTTTATAATTAATTAGTTCTTTTTTCTTCAGAACTCTTAAATCCTCAGAACTCCAAGTTTATTGCTGTTCCTTTTGGTTCTTTTTACCCCCTTGAAACTAATAACTACATTATCCAAATGAAAAAGAAACATGACACCACAAGTAGCCAATTCTGACTGTGCTGACATTCTTCAGAAAACAATGATAATGCACATCCCTTCAAAAATTTTTCCCCCACTACTGGAAAATAATATTAACTCCATTTTTGTGTAACCTGAAAAGATAGTCTCTATCAGTGCTACAGGACCAAAAACATGGATCCAATTAGCTAATTAGTGAACTGAGAATTGTGGTACTTGACAACGAAGAAAAGAATATAGTGTAAGACAGGGAGAAAGTTCAGAGAAATGCCTTCATACTATGGGGAATAAAAGTACTTTGGAAGGAGGGCTTGTGTTTTTGTTTCCAGTTAAGAGTTAAGTTAAAATGCCAACTATTCCCAAAGGTTGTCTAACATTTCTATTAACTTATTTTAATCTTATTTAATATTTTACTTTTCATCAATTACATGTAAAAAAAGTTTTAGCATTCTTCCCCACCAAATATTGAGTTTCAAATTCTCTCCCTCTCCCCCCACCATTGAGAAGGCAAGCAATTTGACATTAGACATACATGTGAACTCATGCAAAACACATTTCCATGTAAGACATTCTGTGAAAGAAAATATAAGACAAAAAAACATAAGAAAGATAATGTAAAGAAAAAGTATATTTGATCTGCATTCAGGCTCTACCTGTTCTTTCTCTGGGGATGGACAGCACCTTTCATCATAAGTCACACAGAATTGTTTTAGATTATTGTTTTGCTGAGAATAGCTAAGTGATTCGTGGTAGATCATCATACAATATTGCTGTTAACATGTACAATATTCTTCTGGTTCTGCTCATTTCACTTTGCGTCAGTTCATGTAAGTTCTTTGCATGTTTTTCTGAGAGCATCCTGCTCATCATTTCTTCAATGGAATAGTATTCCATCACAATCATATGCAACATCTTATTCAATCACTTTTAAATTGGTGGACATCTCTCAATTTCCAATCTGTTGCCACCACTAAAAGAGCTGCTAGACATACATACATACATACATACATGCATGCATGCATGCATGCATACATACATACATACATACATACATATATATATATATGTATATATATATATATATATATATATATATATATATATATATATATATATATATATATATATATATATTTAGTACACATAGGTCCTTTTCCTTTTTTTTAATCTCTTTGGGATACAGACCTAGCAATGGTAATGCTTGGTCAAAGGGTATGCATGGTTTTGTACCTTTTTGGGCATAGTTCTGAAATACTCTCCAAAATGGTTGAATCACTATTATAACTTCACCAATAGTAATTAGTGTTTTAATTTTCCCAAAATTCGTCATTTTCCTTTTCTGTTGTATTAACCAATCTGACACCTGTGAAGTAGTAGCTCATAGCTGCTTTAATTTGTACTTCTCTCATCAACAGTGTTTTATAGCATGTTTATATGCCTATAGATAGCTTTGATAACTTTATTTGAAAACTTCCTTTTGATCATTTATCAGCTGAGGGATAGCTCTTATTTCTACAAATTTGACTCAGTTTTCTACGTGTTTGAGAAATAAAGTCTTAATCAAAGAAACTATAAAAAGTTTTTCACAGTAATAATTACCAACTATGTACTTGCTCCATCCTATTTTCCCCATTTATTGTACTCTTTCCTTTGACTCTGTCCATCCTCAAAAGTGTTTTGCTTCTGACTTTTACCTCCCCCAAACTGTCCTTTCTTCTATCAGCTCCACCTCCCTACTTCTCTTTTGGTCTTCCCTTCCTACTTTCCTGTACACTTAGTTGTGTGTAGAAATCTATCTTATCTTTCCTGTATGATAAGATAGATTTCTACAGACAGCTAAGTGTACATGTTATACCTTCTCTGAGCCAATCCTGATGAAAGTAAGCCTCATGTGGACCCCTCTCTACTTCCTCCATTTCCCTTTCCACTGTAAAATCTCCTTCAGGTCTCTTTTATGTCATATAATTTATCCCATTCTACCTCTCCCTTCCTTTTTCTCCCAGTGCATTCTTATTTCTCATCTCATAATTTAATTTTTTTTACATAATCATACCATCAGATTTAACTCACATCTCTGCTTTCTATCTATGTATATATTCCTTCTGACCGTCCAATTAATGAGATAGTATTTAGGAGTTAAAATATCATTTTCCCATGTAGGAATATAAACAGTTTTACCTTATGGATTCCCTTATGATTTCTCTTTGTTATTTACCTTTCTTATGTATCTTTTTCCATCTTGTTTTTGAAAATCAAAGTTTTTATTCAGCTGTGATTTTTTCATCAGGAATGCTTGAAAGTTCTCCATTTCATTGACTATCCATTTTCCCCCCAAAAGATGATTTTCAGTTTTGCTGGGTAGGTAATTCTTTCAGGAGGTGATTAGTGGATTCTTTCAATTTCTATTTTACCCTCTAGTTCTAGAATACCAGAACAGTTTTCCTTGATAATTTCTTGAAAATATCTAGTTTTCTTGTTTGTTTATTTTTTTTTTAATCATAACTTCTAGGTAGTCCAGTAATTCTTAAATTATCTCTCCTGGGCCTATTTTAAAGGCCAGTTGTTTTTTCAAGGAGCTACTGTATTTTGTCTTCATTTGGCTTTGTTTAATTATTTCTTGATTCCTCATAAAGTCATTAGCTTCTACTTGCCCAATTTTAACTTTTAAGGAATTATTTTTTTCAGTGAGCTTTTGTACTTCCTTTTCCAATTGACCAATTCTACTATTTAAGGAATTCTCTTCACTTAATTTTTGTTTTTTTTTTTTTTTTTCATTTGACCAGTTCTGCTTTTCACGGCATTCTTCACTTTATTGGATTGTTTGCCTCTTTTACCATTTGACCTATTCTGTTTTGGAAGGTGTTATTTTCTTCTTTATTGTCTGTGTGTGTGTGTGTGTGGGGGAGGGGTCTCCTTTTCCAAACTCGACTCATTTGTCATGATTTTCTTGCATCATTCTCATTTTCCTTCCCAGTTTTCCCTCTACCTGTGTAACTTGGCTTTCAACATCCTTTTTAAGCTCTTACATGACCTGAGACTAATTCATATTTTTCTTGGAGACTTTGGATGTAGGAGCTCTGAATTTTTCATCTTCTTTTGAGTGTGTTCTTTGATCTTCCCTATCACCATTGTAACTTTCTATGGTCAGAATTTTTTCTGTTGTTTGCTCATTTTCCAGCCTATTTCTTGACTTTTAACTTTATGCTAAGATGGGGCTCTGCTCTCCAATTGGAGGGGGCACTGTCCCAAGCTTCAGGTTTTTTTTTTTTTTATTTTTAAATTTTTTTGTGTAGCTCCCTTCAGAAGTAATTTTGGAAATCTGTAAGTCTTTGGCTTTTTCAAGGTGATATGATCTAGGGACAGGTGTGTTTATTACTTGCCTATACTGTACATGACTTTGTGGGCAACAACACTCTTTTCAATCATGGAAGTGTGAAAATCATCCCTGTTCACCTGTGGCCACAAGCTCTGTTGTACTAGTGCTCTTCCTCACATTGAGACTAAGACCAAGCACTGTGTCCCAGATCCAAGTATAGGCAATGCAACAGGGACCTGGTCCTGGTACCAGCAAAAGAATCCTTGTAAATCACCTTCTGACCCGTTGTCTGATCCACTTAAGTCTGTGGGCTGAGAGGTCTGGAAATCACCACTGCTGCCACTGATTCAGTTGCCCCAAGGTCTGCCCCTGGTATGACCAGGCCCTGTCAGAGCTGGTGCAGCCTGAGCTGGATTGTACTGCTCTCTCACACTGGTGCAACAGATCTTTCCCATGCACATTCTAATTTATCTTGAATGAGAAAATGGTTTCATTCCATCTTTTTGTGGGTTCTGTCACTCTAGAATTTGTTTTCAGTCATTAATTAAAGGTATTTGGAGGAATTTAGGAGAGAATTCAAGTGAGTTCCTGCCTTTACTTGTCATCATTGCTCTACCTCTATTGATGCTTCAAAGCAAGAATTGACAACCTAAGCTGTACATATAAAATATGGCCAGTAGGATGATAGGTAATGATTTACAGAGTGGTTCCTACTATCACATCCTACTATAGTTTGTTTTTAAAGTTATGCCCATCTCATGTGCACACAAATACACATCATTGTGCAAGTCAATGGGGTTCATGTTTACTCTCCTCCAGTAGGAGAACCTTAATACTCCATTTTTAAAAGTTATGGATACCTAATTTGAAGGGGCAAGTTTGCAGAGGTGGCAAGAAAGCATATATTAAAATATGTCCAAATCCTGCTTCAAGATGAATGTGGCCAACCACATTTATAGGCTGACAGATTGAGTTTTGGAATATAATAAAAGTAACATATATACATAATATATATTAAATATGATATATAATAATATAATATAAGTAAATATAATAATATAATAAAAGTAATTTATCCCAGATTTAGTTAGCATAACATTAGAAGATAAGGATAAAATTTGTGTTAAAGGTTTTTCAAATTAGACTGAAAGAGGTGCTCTGGCAATTAGCATGGTACATGAAAAGACATGAAATTAAAAGATACTTGCTCCTTGGAGGGAAATATATGACTAATCTGGCAAACATACTAAAAACCAGAGATGTCACCTTGGCAACAAAGTCCCATATAGTCAAAGCTATGTTTTTTCCAGTAGCAATGTATGACTGTGAGAGTTGAACTATAAGGAAAGCTGAGTATCACAGAGGTGATACTTTCTAATTGTGGTGCTAGAGAAAATATTTGAGAGTCCTTTGATCAGCAAGGACATCAAATCTGTCAATACTTAATGCAATTAATTCAGACTATTTAACTGAAGGTCAAATACTGAAGCTAAAGCCTAAATATTTTCACTACATAAGGAGAAGATGAAACTTATTGGATAAGAGCCTGATTGAAGGCAAAAATAAAAAGGGATAACAGAAGATCTTATGGATAGATAGTGTCATGGAAGCAATGAACATGTACTTGGACATTCTGGAGATAGTGGAGGATAGAAGAATCTGGTGTGCTATATGGTCCAAGAGGATCATGGAAAGTTGGACTCAATGACTGAACAACTAGGAAAACAACATGAAAAACAATTTCTAGGTCTGGATTCAGAGGACTATGCTAAGGTTCTGTTTTTGCCACTTTTTACCTGTGTGACCTTAGAAAAGTTGCTTCACCTCTCTGGTTTTATCCATAAAGGAATGGGTTTGGAATCAGTGATTTCTAAGGTTTCCTCTAGTTCTAGATTAGCCTTATGAATCTTAGGTTCATAACACTATGTAAGTCAGAATATAATTTCATCAAAAATATTACCACATGGGTTTATAAGGGACTTTGTATCAGAATAGTACCAAAGCACTTGGACAAACACAATAAACATACGTTACATGTCTGCTATATTATAGGCCTCACACTTTGTCATGTAATTGCAAATTACCAATTAAAAATGAAAAAAAAAAGAAATATTAAAAAAACAAACAAAAAAAGGGGTATATAACTCCACAGGAAGCTTTTTCTGTGAAAAGAAACAAACAAGTAAATGAGTAGGTTAATGTGTTATCTATGAAGGTAGAAACATGGTACAAGAAATCATTTAGGTGTCACAGTGGATAGACTACTAGTTCTGGAGTCAGGAACACCTGAGCTCAATTTGAACTTCAAACATTTAATAGCCGTGTGACTCTAGAAAAGTCACTTAGCTTCTGTCTGCCCCAGTTTCCTTTTATGTAAATTGGAATAATAATAGTACCTACACCCAGGGTTGATGTGATAATGAAATGAGATATTAACAAATTATAAAACCTTAAAATATCATATAAATGCTAGTTATTGTTATTTCTTTTGTGTTTAATTGCACACACATATGATAATTGAATGAGTAAGATTAATAATTAAAAAAAACAAACCTTAATTCGAGTCCTGAGTCTCTCACTAGCTATGTGATCTTGGGCTAAAATTTTCCCTTTATAAGTCATAACTTCCTTATTCATTAAATGGAAATAATATGAATACTATATATCTTACAGGGCACAAAGCACAGAACAGTCATTTGTAATTCTTTAAACAAAGAAACAAACACAGCAAGCAAATCTTTCAAGTCAATACACATAAGCTATTTTATGTATGGAACAATACTAAACACTATATAGATGGAATTAAATAGTGTCTGTCTTTAAGAAATTCAAATTCAACAGAATTTTTTCATGCTCTACTATATGCAAGTGTAAAGGTAATTTAAATGGGAAAATCTTTCCCATTCATTAATAGGCCCATGTGACCTGTCTGGGTGACATGGAAGTCTGAGTCACATGGAGCTTGTGGTGGGAGGAGTTTGCTGAACTGGTGGAGCAGGAAGGGTAGAACAGGAAGAGGTGGAGCTAGAGCAGAGCTGAGGGGAAATTAGTGACAGAGCAGTCAGAACTGAACTATGTAGGCAAGCCCGCACCTGGTTATGAGAGAGTAGGGTTTTTTTTAATTTTTTATTTAAGGGACCTGTTTGTGATTTGTTTAAGGGAATAGATTTGTGGGAAGTCTAACAGAGGGAAGGTTTGGGGATGGTGCTGTTCTCTGCATTGTTATTGTGTATAATTTTTTTGTTACTATGATGGATTTGGCTTTCTGGTGTTGGGCTTCAGCTTTCTGGCGTCTGGAAAAATATTTTGGTTCTATCTTCCACGTGGAGAGTCTGTTGTATTTCTTGATTCAAAATTGCACCAGGATATTCATGGCCACTGTAGATGCTGTGAATATTACATTGGCACTATAGTAAAATATTTTCATAGTCACTGAAATTAATAATCTAAGATTGTACTCTTTGTGAGGCAAAATAAAAAAATAAGAAGTCAATAGAATTTTTTTCCATTTTTAGCTAATTATTAAGTTCTAATTATTGTAGAATCAATAGGACTATGTCCCAGCATAATGATATGAAGGGGAAAACACTTTACTTCTTCATTGCCTTCCTCTACTGGTCTATGCCACCCAGGAGCAGTGACATCCTGAAAGTCTTGACTCCATGGAACCCTCTCCTGAGGTTACCTTTACTGATCCCCATGGAGGTGAGGGAAAAGAATCAGACTTTCTGGGAGATGACCATCCGCCTCTCTAGACTTGATTCCACTGGTGGTCAGATTATCCTGTGCATTGAAAATTGACCTACCTCAATGCACAATTTCTTTTCTTTTTTAATTTTTTGGAAGGGGGAAAGCAAGGCAATTGGAAATAAATGACTTGCCCAAGGTCACACAGTTAATAAACGTCAAGTGTCTGAGGCTGCATTTGAACTCAGATCTTCTTGACTCCAAGGCCAGTGCTCTATTCACTATGCTACCTAACTGCCCCTGAATGTACAGTTTCTTTTTGTCTCAGATGAAATAATCCCTCTTCATGATTTTGTTTTTACTTTAAATCTAAAAGAATGCAGAATGAATTTTCTGTTATATTCATGTGTCTTGTTTTAAAAAATAAATCTGTACACATAGACTTGAAAGAAACCCAAACAGCTATATAAATCCATAATGTATGTGAATAGTGAATACGGCACATTGAATAGAGATAGTCTCTTCCTCAGGAAGATTTGGACTTAGGACCTACCTCTCACACTTAATGCCCAGATTATTCTGGACAAGTAACCTCATTTATTAGTGTCCTAGGCAACTCTCCAAAAGTAAGTTACAGAGTAAGCATTGAACGGCTTTGGTAGAGAAACCTATTCTTTGGGACTTCCTTTCTCTGATCCATCATAGAGCTGGTCTCCCCAAAAGGGTTTGTGCAGATTGGACATATTCTTACTGTCCAAACACAGACATATGTGTGTATACACTGCTGTTGTTCTTGTTTGTCCTTGTTCTTGGCAAGGGCCATGACATTGGGGAGGTGATGTCATGACATTGGGGAGGTGATGCCATGACATGTAAGTGAATTGGATTTAAGTAAGGTAGGATTATACAGCATATGTGGATATATAGTTGTGTGTGTGTGTGTGTGTGTGTGTGTGTGTGTGTGTGTGTGAGTGTGTGTGTATGAAACCCAGGGGTAAATGTTTTTTAGTGACAGTTTGAGACACAGAAAGAAAATATTGAAAGTGTAACTATTTTAAAATTCTTTGTCACAATACATGCACAAAAGGGATGGAGAGCAATTGTGCATCAAGAGTATAAGAACCCCTCAAAAGACCTGCTTCTATCCTAATTAAAGACCAGCTATCTGTGTGATACTGCCTTTTCCTCTGGCTAAACATATACTTCTCTTACCTCTATAAAGGCAGCTGGTGGCACAGTGGATAGAGTGCTGGGTCTGGAACCAGGGAGACCTAAATTCAAAGGTCAGACACTCACTAGCTGTGTAACCCTGGGCAAATAACTTAGCCATCATCTGCCTTAATTTCCTCAACCATATAATGGGGATAATAATACCAACCACAAAATGGGGATAATAATACCATTATTAGAATGGTTTTGTGGATTAGATAAAATATATGTAATATATATTTTACTGAGCACATAGTTCCTGGCACATAGTGATCACTATATAAATATTTATTCCCTCCTCCTTCCCTTATCTTGTTCACAATTAGCTCTGTGTGTAAAGGAGAGTAGGGAATAAATGTTCTACCCAGCAGTCAGAGCTCCTCTTTATTTCAGATGTCTTAGTTCCAGTCTTGATAAGTGCCTGATCTCTTGGACTCGGAGACTTTTCTTTGAGCTACCTTCAGTATGTCTTTGAGCCTTCTTGCCTTAGGTGAATTCTCTATATTAGACTTATTTTTTGCTGTGACCTATGGAACATCCTGATACTTTCAGTCCTTACATGTTTTTTCTGTTACTTGCCAAATCTACCAGACCCCTCCCGTCCAACTCTTACTTTGTCATATCAAAGATGTGGCATAAATAACCTTTGGAACTTTTGTATATTTTGTTAATAAATAAAAACTGGACAATTGCTAGTTGAAGTAGGAATATGTGAGTGTGTATATACACACACACACGTATGCATACATATGCATACACACAAATGTACATGTGTATATACCTATATATGCACACGTTTAACACACACATATGTACATGTGTGTGTGCACATACACGTATTTAAAGACTTCTGGCTTACAGAAAAGCAAAGGAAAACAAATAGATGTATATACAGATATGGTAACCAGTAGTCAATCAGTCCAAGGTAGTGTCTAATTCAGTTCAATTCATAGCACTCTAGCTTTAGAGATGAAAGGGATTATAGAGGCAATCTAGCCCAAATCCCTTAATCTCAGGTGAGAAAACAAAGGACAAACGACGACTCAGTATCACTCAGATAATAAGATACAGAGCCAAGAGCTGAACCCAAGTCTTCAGTCTGAAAAGTCTATTTTCTTTCCACCATACCATACCAGCAAGCCAATTAGATAAATCTTTATGAAAATCTGATTAGAGATTCCAAGAGCTCACAAGGGTTTTAGAACCAGCAGCAAGGTTAAAGATGGTCTAGTCAAATTATCTCATTTTACTGATGAGAAAAGAGAGGCCACAAAGCTTGTGTGATTCCCCCAAGATCACACAACAAGATAGTTCCAGAGATAATTTTTGTAACATTTATCCGGTTTGCTTTTTCCATAAAACACTGTTGTTTATTTAGAAATGGGTATCCAAGGTGATAAATATCTGAGCAAAGCACGGGAAGTTGTCTTTGTTTAATCCCATGCATGCCTCCTCAGTGGATTGGACAATGATATTCTCCAGAAATGTTGTCTTTAAGGTTCCAGGGGTGAGCAGGGGAGATCACAGAAGTTTTGCCATTTAAATAGGAAGAGGTTAAGGACAAGGAACCATAGCTTTGGTAATCAAGTAGAGGGTGATGCTTTCCTGAACATTCACCTTAACTGGAGGGTTTTTGTGTCAATGCAACAATAGAGAAAGACCTATGGTATTTTGTTAGAGAATAACTATCAGAAACCTGGTCTTTAATTATTCACCAGCCCTAGGGGATACTTCCAATGTTAGGATAAAAATAAACTTCTGTCAGCAGCAAGCCTTCACTCCAGCAGAGTTGGGGCAGGGGAAGCCTTGCATTTATCTCCATGGCAGGCTGTAAAATGTACTCTGGAATAGATCTAAGGAAACAGGGCTGTGATCAGACCACTGCCTTGGGGCACATTTTCTTTAAGCAACAAACTCCTCTTTAATAGATCACATGCCATTGTTCTAAGGTTTAAAATACTGAGAATTGCTACTGAATACCTGGTTCTTCCAACAGTTCTGCTCTGTAAGTCCTCAGAGAATCTTTCTTTCCCACAAATGAGAGAATTCATGTAGGCCACATCTGTACAGACATTATCTGGAGAATCCGAGTGCTGATTGACCTTGTAGGCTCATTTGGGGTAGCAACTTGCCTGCAGGCAGCTGATTGACTTAAATGTCTAGGACACACAGTGCGTATTTGCTTATTGAAATGTTCTGCAGATGGAGGCCTGATAACTTCCCTTTATAGCCCAATTCCTGGATTTTATCATCAAGAAATTATTTAATCCTTGCCTTAACATTTTCCTTACATCCAACTATTCAAGTGGAAAGGGCACTCTATTCCCAGTTCTGCCACTAAATAGCCAAGAATCCTTGAGCAAGTCACTTCTTTAAGGGTGCTTTTCCTTATCTGTAAAAAAAAAAAAAAAAATGATGAGATTGGCCCAGATCATCCTACAGTCTCTTTTTGCCAATAATAATTTGTAAACTATGATTTTATGATTGATTGAAATATCTTGTTTTTAAGCTAACCATTTTTTTTTTCTTTTGGATCCTTGTGGGCATAGAAAACAACTGATTTACATCTCCATTAAAGCTTTTCCTTCTCCAGTCAAATCTTCCCCATTCTTTTTCATCTTTCCTCATAAATATAGATCTTTTTTTTCCCTAGAATTTCTCCATGGTTTTTCTATTTCCTTTCCAAAGGGCAGTGATCTAGAATTTTTAAGTATCCAAATAATGAAAAAAATATATTATCTCACTTTTGAAAAATTTTATTTTAATGTATTTTAGAATGATAGAGACTATTTCCTCCATAGCATTAAAGTTCTAAATTTTTTAGTCAATCAACAGTCATCTGAGACTCAGTTGTTTTGTTTTGTTTTTTTTCTAATCACATCTATAATGTGTTTAACCAGTCCCTCAATTTTTCATTCCGTCATTGATTTTCTGTGTCTAAGTATTTCATCAAGGTTCTCATAGTCAGAGGATCCTCGACCCCACTCCCTATCAGACTCATCAGATTCTTGACAATTTTTCCCCTTCTCATAAACACAGAGCTAAGCCTCATATCTTTCCAGAGAATGTGAGCTTACAATTACACACAGTTACCACAAGTACCTATATATGAGGATGAAGCCTCCTTTACTGGGATTCAGAATCTGTTCTAGCCCTTTAACATTTTGCTGTAACGGACTAGAGAAGACTTGAATTTGAAGAGATAAAAGGATAGTTTGATTTACCCTTCCTTTTATTCTTTATCCCATCTTTAATCCCTTTCGTTTGATCAAGACTTCAGTACAAATCCTGTGAATGGGAACTGTCTAGATCCCTCTGAATTTGCCTGCAATTCTCATTCATCTTTACTCTGTCCAGCCAAGTCCAGAGGCAAGACTTCTAGGAGTCCTGAACAAAAGCAAAGTAGGCAGATGCCTAGGATGTAACATACAGGAGAGGTACAATAAGAGACATTGTAACATTATTCTTTTAAAAGGGTACATATTTTAACACCAGAAAAGTTTTCTCTCTTTAGCCTGTAAGAATATATATATATATATATGACAAGTCAAATCATAGTGAAAAAGGTGCATGACTTCCCAGTATCATATGCAGCATAATTTTCAACTTTTCTTGGGAGAAGGAAGGCCTATTTTATTCTGCTACAGGTTAAGTTTTGAGATTGTGAAATGATTCTACTTCTGCCCATCAGAACAATATTTCTAAGCCTGGCCTATAAGTGATCAATCAACAAACACTTATTAAGCACCTACTACATTCAGAACTTTATCATATGCTAGGGACACAAATATAAAAATGAAATAGTACATACTCTTATGCTTCTTTCCACTGGGGGACATAACAAGTAAATGAGTAAACAGATCAAAGATAGAGAATAAAAACAAATTGATGAAAAGTAATTAGGAAGGGACAGTGAGGTGGTGCAGTAGATAGAGTACTGGCTCCAGAGATAGCAAGATTCATCTTCTTGAGTTCGCATATGACTGCAGACACTTACCAGCTGTGTGACATTGGGTAAGTCACTTAATCTCGTCTGCCTCAGTTTCTTCATCTGTAAGATGAGTTGGAGAAGGAAATGGCAAGCCACTTTAGTAACTTCACCAAGAAAACCCCAAATGGGGCAGAAAAGACTGAATAACACTAATTACAGAGAGTGGCGGGCTCTAGAAGTAGGGGGATCAATAAAGGTTGATAGAAGGTGAAGCTTGAGACGTATCTTGAAGGAAAAGGGGGATTCTTTGAGCCACGTGAGAAATGAGTTCATGCCAGGCATGGAGACAGTGCAAAGACTTTTGATAAACTGCCCTATTCTTCCATCATGATCAGCAGGTTATTCATCCACACATATGGCCCATGGATTTCCTCCCTGGAACAAAGCAATATTTTTTTTAACTAATTTAAAGTTGTTTCCAATATATTTTTTACCATTTCAGTATATGGGGAGGGCAATGGGATTAGGTTCATATCTTAGCTTTATTTCTTGGCTGGGTTCATATCTTAGCTGTGGTAGAGAGGCACAGCCTCAGTTCCAAGTCCAAAACCCTGTTTAGGTCCCAAATACTCTGTCTTCACATGGGTTTTCCACTGTGCTGGCTAGGTGCACCATCCAGCCTGCAAACACCATGATTCAAACTCCTTGCTGGTGAGCATTGCCAGTGGTACCTACAACTAAGAAGAGGAAATGAAACAGAACAGAAACACCCTCAGATCCATTTCTTAGAGCCCAGGTAAGAGAGAGGGAGAAAAAATGAAGGGAATCTTTCCCCTCTCATCAGTTCTGTTCACATTGCCAGCCCATATTGTGAATGAACTGCTAACATTGCGCTCTGGGTTTAGAAGGAAGATATGCCCAGGAAAGAGAGGCAGAAGAAACAGCAGAATGAGAAGAGTCTGATATGACTTATCTGTTGTCAGCAATACAAAGATCTAAGACAACCCCAAAGGACCAATGATGAAGCATACTATTCACCGCTAAAGAAAGAACTGATAGTGTTTGAATACAGATGGAAGTATGCTATCTTTCACTTTCATTCTTTTTTCTTTTGTTTGAGTTTTCTTGAACAAAAATGACTAATATGGAAATGTTTTACATGATTACACATATATAACATAGATCTGATTGATTACTGTTTCTGGGAGAGAAGGATAGAATTTGGAATTCAAAACTTAAAAAATAGTTGAAAATTGTTTTAACATGTAATTGGGGAAAAATAAAATATCATATATTAAAAAAAATAAAGACTCAGTCTGTTCCAGTTACAGAACCAAACAAAGCAGGTTATAGCCACTCAAATGAAAGATTACACAGAGACTTCCATATTTGGCAATCAGGACATGCTCCAAAGGTGCCTCATGGAGACTCCACATTAAACAATCTGATGCCCAGATTAACCTCAATTATATTTAGAAAATGCTTTGCAAGCTTTAAAATGTTATATAAATAGTATATGCTTATATATATATACATATAATGTATATTTTGTAAATAGTAATAATACTATTCTAATACTATATATACTATAATAATACTAGGTATACTAGTACATATTATACACATATGCATATGTGCATTTATATTTTGTGTTTATGTATTTACACATAAACATGTCTCCGTATGCATATTTAAATGTGTTTTATGTTGTATATAATGAAATATATAAAACATATACACCTACATTCACATAAATATATGTTATGTACATAACTTATACCCATGCATATATAAACATGTGTGGCAAAAATTATTTGTTGATATTTAGCCAACACATCTGAATATCTCCTTTTTTAAAGAGAAAATAAACAAACATATAATGAAACCAAAACATAATCTGTTGTGACAGCAGAAACACTTTACTGGTTTTACTCCAATTATCTCCAAAGGTTTATGGAAACAGTATAGAGACACATCCTTAAGTTTAGAGAATACATTAAAATCTGTTCAGGTAATTGCAATGTGTGTGAGTTCAAGATAAGAAATAATAAACCAGAGAATTTAAAACAAGTAACTTTTTTTCTTAAATAGCTATTCAGATCTCAGCTTACAAAATAGCAGACTTGCCATCATCTAGTTGTGTAAGTCCCTGAGTACTAATATAAAATGAATATAGGGAAGAGTAGGAAAAACACAAAATCACCATCAAAAAACAAAACACAAAAATGCTTCAGTTGACTTTTAAAGAACAAAAATCTCAGCCACAAAGCACACAGCATTTCTGTTCCAAGTAGCAAGCAGATCTTGCTGGCAAAAATTGTACTTCATTTAAGTCAGAGGTACCAAATTAGTCTGGAACCTTTAGCTGGTAGATGTCCAAGGCCCTTGCCACTGGCCCTTTTAGTAACTGCATTCAGCCTTCTTTCTGTGATTGATCTCTTAATATATTATTGCTTCTAGTTGGTGATGATAAGACTGAGGAAATTATAAAGGAAAAGTCTCAGATCACCAGATCTCAACTTATTTCATTATCAGCACAATTTCATCACCCATTAATTCAAACCAAAAGACCAGATGAGCATCTGAATCTGGCACAACCATATCAATAAAAAGACCTTGGTTTTTATATAAACAAGATCTTATGTGAATCAGTCAATCAGTCATTAAAATTTTTTTAAGCAACTATTAGGTGGCAAGCCTTGGGAATACAAATACAAAAAAGAAAGACAGTCCCTACTCTCAAGAAACTTATAATATAATATGGGCAAGACAATACATAAAAAGAGACTGAAAAGAAGGGGAGGGCAGAGGGGAAGTGGATCCTACATGACATGGAAACTAAAGAAATGTAGCTAGGTGGGAAATAAAGAAAGAGTCTGATCTGAGTGAATTCTTTAAATGAAGATCTGAGTTCCAGGGCTAATGTGATCTTGCAAGATGATAACATGCATGATGCATGATGGAGAAGACCAGAAAAGTACATCTGGGTGGGAAACGACAAGATATCTGGTTTAGGTTGCCTCCTAAAAAGCAGGTTTTGGGAGGAACTCTTGGTTTAATCCTCCATTCAGAGGACTGCAGTTCAGAAGGTACTGAAGTAAATTCCAAGACAGATGTGATCTTGTAGTATAAACTGGCGTAACTTGTATATTTAAGTGCCATTTTAAAAAAAATTAGCATATTGATTTATTTAGCAAAAATAACAATAGCTCATATTCCTATACCTAGATGTCTATAAAGTTTGCAAAGTGCTTTTCAATGACCTATGATGTAGGCAGTACAAGTATTATTAGCTACATTTTACAAATGAGGAAGTTGAGGAATCTTAAAAGTTAAGTGATGTTCCTATGGGCATGCAATTGGTCAGAATCAGAGTCAGGATTTAAAGCCAAATCTTCAAATGACATGTATAGCATTCCTTTCAAAATACCATCAATGCTTCTCAGAAAGTCAGAAAGCAGATTATCCATCAAGTACACAAATACTCCAAAGGATGAGCAATATCATTGATTCAAGGTTATATATCAAATGGCTGCCCCTCCTGTGAAATTCTTTTCCATATTCTAAGTCTACCACAGGTATGTATTTGAAGGGGTTTGGGGGGACAGTTCAAGGAAGTCCCTGCCCTCTTGGCTCCACCCTCAACCTAATCTAGTTTTTCTTTTAAAAAGTAGTAAGAATATCCTTATGATTTGGTAGGTTCAGGAGACCAATAGTTAAGTTTGTTGATATCACTTCATCGTTGCTTCAGTACAAAGCATCCATGAGAGATTTTGCCCTATGTAGATAATGGTCACTAAAAATAAGTTTTAAAAGCAGTGACTCTAAGCAAATTATAGAGATACGGAACCCACAAAATGACAGAGTGAAACAAAACTCCAGCCCAAGACAACCTGGAAGAGCAGCAGGAAGTGTCTATAACATTGGATTGGGAATGGAGTATAGTGTGGTATGGGCTGGAGCAGGCCTTGGGGCTAAATCCTTAGCAGCTGTGGCAGCTTCCAGACTTCTCAACCCACCAACACCAAAGACCGCAAAGAAGGTCAGTGGAAAAACTCTGTTGGACCTGGGTGAAAGAGAAGCATGGTCTGGCTCTGGGTGGGATCTGGTCCCAGCCCCAGGGTGGGAGAGGTGGTGGCTGCAGGGACAGAGACAAAGCAACAACAGCAGCAACTGCTGCCAGAGCTCTGAACCCACAGACAGTGGGGATTGAGTAGCTGATAGAAAACCCCTGAGTCTTGGGACAATGCATCCATCACAACCCCAACGTCTACTAGAAGCAGAGACTTACCTTGACAAAGAGTTAGAAAGTCAAGTATTTGACTGGGAAGATGAGCAGACAGTGTAAAAAACACTCTGACTAGAAAATCTTACTTTGGCGACAAACAAAATGAAAACATACAACCGGAACACAACAAAGTCAAAGCTCCTACATCCAAAGCCTCCAAAACAATATGAGTTGGTCTCAGGACATGGAAACCTCAAAAAGGATTCTGAAAATCAAGTAAGAGAAGTAGAGGAAAAATTGGGAAGAGAAGTGAGAGTGGCGTAAGAAAACCATGAAAAATGAGTCAGCAGTTTGCTAAAAGAGAACCACCCCCACCCCCCAAAAATGCTGAAGAAAATAACATGCTAAAAATAGACTAATCCAAAAGGCAAAATGGATCCAAAAAGCCAATGAGGAGAAGAATGCCTTAAAAAGCAGAATTTGTCAAATGATGAAGGAAGTCCAAAAGCTCACTGAAGATAAGTTCTTTCAAAAGGAGAATGGAACAAATGGAAACTAATGACTCCATAAGAAATCAAGAAACTATAAACCAGAA
Organism: Notamacropus eugenii; assembly: GCF_028372415.1. NCBI lineage: Eukaryota > Metazoa > Chordata > Mammalia > Diprotodontia > Macropodidae > Notamacropus > Notamacropus eugenii. The sequence goes on from NC_092876.1 coordinate 314,112,542, forward strand.
CCAAAAGAAAAAAATAGAGGGCAATATGAAATGTCTCATTGGAAACACTACTGACTTTGAAAATAGATCCAGGACAGATAATATAATAATTACTGGACTATCTGAAAGCCATGATCAAAAAAAGAGTCGAGACATAATCTTTCAAGAAATTATCAAGGAAAACTGCCCTGATATTCCAGAACCTGAAAGTAAAATAGAAATTGAAAGAATTAAGCTATCACCTCCTAAAAGAGATCCTAAAAAAGAAACCTCTTAGGAATAGTATAGCCAAATTCCAGAGTTCCCAGCACAAAGAGAAAATATTGCAAGCAGTTGGAAAGAAACAATTAAAGTAGCGTGGAAATACAAGCAGGATAATACACTATCTAGCAGCTTCTACATTAAGGGATTGATGGCTTGGAATATGATATTCCGGAGATCAGAGGAGATCAGATTAAGACCCATTCACCAGTACCCAGCAAAACTGAGTATAATCCTTCAGAAGAAAAAAATGGACATTCAATGAAGTATTCAAATGAAAAACATTTCAAGCATTCTTGGTGAAAAGACCAGAGCTGAATAAAAAAGATGACTTTCAAATACAAGAATCAAGAGGAACATGAAAAGGTAAGCAGGAAAGAGAAATTAAAAGGGACTTATTAAAGTTGAACTGCTTACATTCCTACATGGAAAAATGATATTTGTAATTGACCTTTCTCAGTATTAGGGTAGTTAGAGGAAAGATAGATAGATAGATAGATAGATAGATAGATAGATAGATAGATAGATAGATAGATAGATAGATCATAAATGGATGGCACAGGGTAAATAGAATATAAAGGGATGACATCTAGGAAATAAAATTAAGTGGTGAGAGAGGAATATATTGGGAGAAGGAGAAAGGGAGAGATGGAATGGGGTAAATTATCTCACATAAAAGAAACAAGAAAATGGTTTCACAAAGGAGGGGAAGAGGGGAAAAGTGAACCTTACTCTCATGGGATCTGACTTAAGGAGGGAATAACATACACACACAATTGGGTATCTTACCCCACGGGAAAGTAACAGGTAAAGGGGTGGGGGATGATAGAAGGGAGGGTAGATTGTGGGAGGGGGTATTCAAAAGCAAACACTTATGAAAAGGTACAGGGGCAAAGGAGTGGGTGGCAGGATAGGATGGAGGGAAATATAGCTTTTGCAACATGACTATTATGGAAGTGTTTTGCATAACTATACATGTATAACCTATATGAAACTGCTTGCTTTCTCAATGAGGGTGAGTGGGGAGGGAAGAAGGAAGACAATTGGAAACTAAAAATTTTTTTAAAAATGTTAAAAATTATTTTTACATGCAACTGGGAAACAAAGGGGTATAGAAATCTATCTTGCACTACAAGATAGTAAGGGGGAAGGGCATAAGAGGGAGATAGAAAGAAGGGCAGACTGGAGGAAGGGGTAATCAGAATGCATGCCATCTTGGGGTGGGGGAGGGGAGAAAATTTGGAACTCAAAAATCTTGTGGAAATGAATGTTAAAAACTAAAAATTAATTACTTAAATAAATAAAAAAATAGACTAATTTGCATGGCAGCAGGGATTAGGATATTGCTCCTATTACATTCCATACTTTAGTGGTAAGATTTTTAAAGTCTTAATCTAGAGAACATTACATTATTTAAATTAGTTTCTGCTTATTACTAGTCAACCTTAACCTTAAGTAATCAAGAAGTCTGATATAAGCAGTGTTAAAAGATAAGTGAGATTATAATTTAAGGGATGTAACAGTGCCTGGCACATAGAAGATTCTGTATAAACGCTTATTCCTTTTCTTTCCTTTCCCCTCCCTGCCTTAAGGGAGAAACAGAAAGACTAAGAAAGAGAAAGCAATGTAACTGCACTGAAGGAGTGATTATAAAAGGGATCACAAAGATAGATAATCCTTGTATTCACCCATTTTCCTCATTCCTACTACCTTGTTTCCAGAATCCAAGCCACATCCCAAATATGTCATACCTTGGTCCTCTAAAACCCTCCCAGGGACGGTGTACTATGATTACTAGATGTTTTCTTGGCAACAAGTCTAAATTATATTAAGCAACGGATTACAGTAGTCTTTCCTTTATCCATTGCCCAACCTTCTGTCACTGCAAGACTGCTGCAATGGTTAGGAACTCCTCTGCTTTCTGTTGCTAAACACTCTGCTTCAGGAGCCTTCATTTGCCTTTTGACCCATGACCATCATTTCTGGAGCCCATGTCACTTCTAGCTTCCCACTCTGCCAATATCAACTTCTACTATCCTGTGACGGGGCAGGTCAACTGCCACTCTTGAAGTCTCACATCTGGTGGAACAGTGTTAACACAGGCCTAAGCACCATTACTGTGGGACTGACAGGGCCTAAGTACACCCTCTATCCATTCCAGGCCTGACTCCACCCTTTCTCTGCTGCAGTCTTTTGCTAATCTGTGGTTACCAATACTGCTAGATTCTGACTCTGCCTTCCTATGTTGAGGGTATAACTACAGAGCATAGGAGATGAAGTACCAAGGGCCAGAGGCTAATCACTCCCTGTGTGGTCCACCACAGAAAATAAAGTACAGAAATGCCACATTGGATTCCAGTCAACATGCCAGTTCTTGGGCTCCCCCTTCCTTTGAGTGTTCGTCTGCTTCAATACTAGAAATTCCTTTTTTTCCCAGTTGTTCCTTATTTTAAAATTTAAGAGATGTTGTTGGAGGTCCTTTTTTAGTTATATGTTGCACCTTGTATATACCCACCATGGCCTTTTCCATTTCCTTGCAGTGATCTCTAGTTCATTGGGGGCAGTGAAGTTCCAGATCTTATTGCCATGTTACGATACTGGTAAAAGGTTAGTGTTAAAAAAAAAAAGGGGGGGGGACCTTTGCTTTGGGGGGAACTGTGAATTCAGTAAGAGAACTTTGTAATTTCCCAAAAGCAATTCAGTCAATTTATATTGTTCATTTCACTTCTGATTCCAGGCTTGAAAGTTGAATCACATAAGTATTATGTTTTAATGAAGAAAAAATATCTTACTAAATAGCATATACATAATTATATGTTATAATAAGAAATATGCAAATATTAATAATTCTTAAACAGATCTGTGATTTCATGTTATTCAGTCATTTCCATTGTGTCTGATTCTTCATGACCACATTTGAGGTGTTCTTGGCAAAGATACTGGAGAGGTTTTCCATTTCCTTCTCCTTTCCTTCATTTTACAGATGAGGAAACTGCGGCAAACAGGAATAAGTGATTTGCCCAGGGTCACACAGCTAGTAAGGGACCAAGGACAGATTTGAACTCATGAAGCTGAGTCTTCCTGACTCCAGACCTTGAACTCTACCACCTTGCAATTTCATGCCTTCCAACAAGTCAGATTATAACCTATCCATCCCTTTCTAATTCTTATTCATCTGTGCCCATAAATTCAGCACAAATATTCATCCAATGTCTATGCATGTTATGTGTGTGTGTGTGTGTTTGTGCATGTGCATTTATGTGTTGGGGAGGAGGTATTTCCTTATTTTCTCTTAAGAAATCTATAATATAAATAAAATCTTCAAGTAATAGAGGTCTCTGGGATTCAATAGTAAAAGATGAGGAGGTCACAAGGTCAGATGTTTGCCATAACTAGATTCAAAAGCTGCTTAATAAAGCCATCATGAGACAAAATATTCTGAGTCACTATGGTAAGAATTCAGGAGAAAGATAGAAACAACTATCTAGAGAGTGAATAATCTAAGGTAGTGCCCAGCACAGTAACTGATCTGTGGCATTCTAACTAGTATAGGGGTAATAGGAGTAAAAGTCATAGAACTATGACTCTGAGGAGAGGATTCTGGGAAGATGGCAGAGTAGGTCAGAAAATTCTAAGCTCCAAGATTTTCCCCCACAAAAGACATGAAATAGCACCTTAGGACAAACAAAGTGCAGGTAAAATTAATAAGAATAGAGGCACAACAGGGATCTTCATGGGACAATTTAAAAGATCAGAAGAAAATCCCAGGGCAAGGTTTTGGTCACAGTAAAGCGTAAACATCTCCAGGCTAGGGTCCTCTTTAATAATAAGCAGCAAACGCTGGGGTTAGTTGGTTTGAGAGGCTGCCTTGATTCCAGCCACAGGAACTTTTACCCTTGATAGTGAGGACAGTTGGGCATCTGAGCCTGGGAAGATGAAGGGAACCCCAGCTGTGCCCTGAAGAGTGGCAGGGGCAAGAAAGAACCAGCACGTGACAGACCAGTGAGTGCAGAAGCAGTGAGGCAGAACACCCTTGACTGTGAATACTTACAGGAGGTTGGAAGTTTGGCTTTGGCTCCAGGCTAGAGGGAAAAGTGAAGATCTGGGGCAAGAGGTACTATTCCCCATACCCCAGTGCTAGAGGTGATTACAAAAATCAAGTTATTATCACAAAAAAGTGCACAGGCAAAGGAGAAAGAATCCAGCCATAGAAAGCTATTATGGGAATAGAGAAGACCAGGGTCTTCATCATAGGAGGATATTGAAGCAAATAAACCCCCTTCTGTCCCAAAGAGTAATGTCAAACGATCAACTATCCAAAAATAAATCATAGAACATCTTAAAAATGACTTTAAAAATCAAATGATAAGAGATGGAAACAAAGCTTTAAAAATAAGAACAATCCAAGAAAAATAAGATTATGAAAGCAAAACCAACCAATTGGAAAAAGAGAGACAGAAACTTCTTTTTCTTTGTTATTCCAAATATTTTAATATGAGGTCTCGGCTAGGCATTTAAAACACCAGTTTGTGAGGATAAACTCCGTTGGAGAGAGAGAATACAGAACGTGGATAGCCAAGGAATGTTCTTGATTTGGAGCAGTATCTGTGAGTCCACTGTTTTCTGATCAGCCTTGCACTGCTCTGTAATCTTGTATTTCTCTTTTTCTGTATCAAAAATCTCTCCTTCTTGGTGTCTAGGTTTATGGAGCCTCTTCTTCTTGAAGTAAGCATCAGTAAGATGATTTGGAATTTTTACACCCAAAAGGTTAACCCTGGCAATGACAAATTTCTGATGGATCCTTCTCAGAGGAACAAGGTTGGTGGTCAGAGGTCCAGTCACCAGTAGCAAGCCACCAGCCAGGTGCTTCAGGAAAACCACTTTCTTGCCCCTGTGGCGGCCAGTGAGCATGATCAGAACCGTGCCTGGGGTGATGCTAACTCCAAGTCTCCTCACATGCTGGCTGAAGGACTTTTCTGCCATGGCTTAGCAGCTTTCTAGGCACATCTTCAGTAGGGTAATACCTAGGCATTTTGCAAATCTTTACCACCCGGGTTCTTCCATTCTTATCGTCACCAACTGAGATAGTAGCTGGTATCTTCTCTTTCTTATTCCTTTCAATCTGGGGTTTTGGTGCATCATATTTCTGCTTGTACATGGCTCTCTGGGAATACATGGCAGACCTGGAGTACCTACCTACCAATCCCTGGGGCCATGACTGGGTTGTGACTGCAATGCTTTCGAGGCTTTTTCACCACCTTTTCAGCCACATCTTCCTTTTTACTCTCCTTTCTTTTTTCTTTTTAACCTTCTTTTCCTTTGGTTCCTTTGGGGGCTTTTTGTCCACCATGCTGAGAGATGGGAACTTAAAGAAGAAAATGATAGCTTGAAAATTGTAATTGGTCAAGGAGAAGTCAGCGAAATTTTAAGAGATCAAGAAATAATTAAAAAATATGAATAACAAAAAAAGAAGGGAAAGTGAAACATCTTAAAAGAAAAACAACTGATCTGAATAATAGATCAGGAAGAAAAAAGCATAAAAATACACAGACTAACTGAAATCTATGATCAAAAAAAGAATCTTGATACAAAAATACAAAAAATAATTAAAGAAAATTGTCCTGAAGCATTAGAACAAGGGGGTAAACTAGAAAAAGAAAAAAAAAATCTTAAAAGAGATACTATGAGGAAAACTCATAGGAATATTATAATTGAATTCTGAAACCCTAAGCTCAAGGATAAAATATTAAAAGCAACAATTTAAATATGATTGTGCCACAATTAGAATCACGTAAGACCTAGCAGTGGAGATATTAAAAGACTGCAAGTGTTAGAACACCATCTATCAAAGAGCAAAAGAACAGGGGCCAAAAATATCATACCCAACAAAGTTAAGCATAATTCTGAATGGAAAAAAAAAATGGACACAACTGTCAGACTTTCAAGACTTTGTTTAAAATCACCCAAACCTCCAGGACCAGTGTGCTCTATCTACTGAGCCATGTAGCTGCATTGCTAAAAGGGCAAAAAGGATCTGACAGTGCTTTGAAGAGGACATCATACCTATCTTCCCAGGGATAATAGCTTCTCCTACTTGACCCAAAAACACCAACATCATTTTAATTCTACTGAGTTAGGCAATATTGGTTGGACCATTGTCTCCATAGACAGATCATATTCCAGCAAAAGTTTGGGTCTTATCAGTCCTAAAAATATATAACTATTTACTTTGATAAAAATAACTAATAAATATGTCATCAGGAATCTCAGAATTCTTCTTTTCAGCTTCTGCTACTACAGTAATATTAGTGATATGTTTTCAAGTTAGTTTTTTGGAAGTATCACTTCTAAAACAAAGTTTTATGAGGATTTTTTTGGGTAGGATGGCATTTTAGAATAACTGGACCTCCCCCCAGGGAATTAATTATTTATGCCAAATGTTGGATGTATAATCTATACCTCTTCCTAAGACATTTTAAAAGGAAGGAGAACAAGAAATACATTTTTCACTGCTAACATTTTTCAGACAGAATCATAAACACCATGGCATCCGATCATATCAAGGGAAGTTTCCAGACTCCTTAGCATTATTGAATTCCAACTTGGAATTTAGACCATCAGCATCACTGGCTTCATGCAAATCTCTTGGTTAGCAAAACACCAAAAAAGTATAGGAGAAACCTGCATCTCAATCTCTGTTAAATCCCCACCCTTAACTACCTTTCCTCATATTGTTAGGATTTGTTGACCATATATAAAACTCTGAGGAATATAAACTCTTTAGCATTCCAGTGTCTCTTTTCCTTTCTTGATGGTAATGTCACCAACATTGGAATGTTCGATGCTCTCCTCTTAGGATACTATCTGAAAATGTACATATTAATGCATCAGTGACTGAGAATAACTTAAAATTATATTTCTGATGTAAGCATTTGTGTATTAGCCCTGGATAAAACCTTAAGCCACAGTAATGCATTCTGGTGGTCAAATTTCATAAAGCAGTGAAAATATTCTTGTTTAGTAACAGTTTGGACCAAGTGATCTCTTCATTTCTTTCTAATACAAAGACTGGAATTCTGATTTTGGTAGTCAAAAGTTTCTTGAGAGATGTTGGGGATAAAATCACAATAGGTAATCTCCTACTAACTCATAAGTCCATTTTTGAAGGTAGAATTCACTCCTTAGGCAGTACCAACTTGCTTATAATGGATTTTACTTTCTACTAAATTCTAGCCACTACTTTGGGTAAAGCTGGTAGAAAAGCAGATTTCTGTGCTGTGATCTATAACATGAAAGACCTGTATTTGCTTCTGTGATAAACTTTCTCAAGATCCTGTTGCCTGATAAATCATTCTAATTAGGAATGGGGGAGGCAAGGGAAATTATCTTAGTCACAATGACCCTGAAAAGTTATCTAGTTCAACCTTGAATTCAAGAAGTAAAGCTTTTTCAGCATTCTTTCAGATAAAAGGCATTCAGTCTCTACATAAATACTTATGGAAATAGCTCATTATTTTATGAGGTGATGCAGTCCACTATGAGGCATCAATTGTAAGAAAGCTTTTTTTTCACATAAAAGATTTAATACAAATATGATAACTTAATACAATGATAAACATTAATTAACCTATGGAATTGTGTATCACCCTGATAATGGCTAAAACTTTCAATGGACTATACCAGGGGTGGGGAACTTGCAGCCTCAAGGCCACATGTGGCCCTCTAGGTCTTCAACTGAGACCCTTTGACTGAATCCAAACTTCACAGAACAAATCCTTTCATTGAGGCTATACTCTTCAGATTCACATCTATTTGAGCATCTGAGGGGCTCTAATTAAACAAATATACTCTTTCAATTAATGATACTGATTGTCATTGTTTTTGGCAGTCTTAATTTTTTTCTCCCTGCCCTTTTGCTTTTGTATAGGCAGTCTTAAAATGATAGGTTTAAGAGACAGAAGAAATAAGAGTCAAACAATTAGGAAAATATTGGATAATGGTAGCCAAGATATGAGAGAATTGAAAGGTAAGTGAAGTCAGCTTGACCAGATGCCTCGAAAAGGTCAAGGAGAATAAAGACTGCGAGCAGGTCACTGGATTTGGGAAGATGAGAATTATTACCTTTGAGAATGCAATTTTCTTGAAAAATTGGAATAGCTAATGAATTCCTCAGGGTCAGATAATGGGAAAACTATATATTCCTTTTTATTTCCTAAATAGTATTTTATTTCTCAATTACCTGTAAAAATAGTTTTTAACATTTCTTTTTGTAAAATTTTGAGTTCTAAATTTTTCTCCTCTCTCCTTTCCCTCTCCCCTCTCCAAGACAGCAAGCAATTGGATACAGGCTATACATATACAACCATAACCCTGGCCAGAGCAAACCAGGACCTGGCCTTGGGAGCCACTGAATCAACAACAGCAGCTACTTCCAGGGTTCTCAGTCCACTGACAGTAGGAGGATCAAACAGTTTATCAGAAGGAGATTACAGGTGTCTTTTGGCTAGCATTGAGACAGGACTCTGCTGCTTTGCCCATATTCAGATCCTAGTCACAGTCATGGGTAGCACTCTCAGGGCAAGGAGGAGTACTAGCACACAAGACTGGTGACTACAGTGGAACAGGGACCCTTTCCCACAGTTCCAAGGCAAAAAAAAGTACTTGTGGTCCCTCACAGACCACAGCACAGGCCAGCAGAGGAGTAAACAACTCTTTAGATCATAACACCTTGAAAGAACTGAAAACTTACAGGTCCCTAGAAATCTCTCTGAAAACAGCTGCACAAAACCCCTGAGGCTTGGAACAATGAGCCCTCCACCCTGAAAGCAGAATCCTATTTTAACCAAGAATGAAAAGTCAAGTAAAATAGGCTGGGGATATGAGCAAATAGAAAAACAAAATCTGATCATAGGAAGTTGATGTGGTGACAAGGAAGATTAAAACAAACACACAGGAGAATAAAAGAAAATCAAAATTCCTACATCCAAATTTTCTAAGAAAAAATGAATTGGTCTCAGGCCATGGAAAAGCTCAAAAAAGATTTTGAAAATGAAAAAAAGACAGAGGAAAAATTGGGAGAGAAATGAGAGTCATGCAAGGAACTCAAGAAAAATGAATCAACAACTGAGTAAAAGACACACACACATGCACACACACACACACACACACACACACACACACACACACACACATACACTCACAAATATGCCATGGGTAGCCAGCATCCACGAGTGCTTCAGCTAGCAGTTGATAAGAAAGACTGGGTCAGGCGGGAAAGCAGGAGAGCAATCCATTTATTCACCTGAGGGTCAGGGTATTTAAGTGCTGTAACTACAATCACATGCAGGCTGAGCTCATCTCATTACTTCACCATCCCATGACTCACCCACATCCTTGTACCTTAAGCAAGTAACAAAGCTTATCCTGCTCCTGAAACTAGTTCCTCAGTCCCCAGGCCCAACTGCAACTTTCTGCAAGAACATCAGTATCTGCAAGAACATCAGGTTCCAGGGTCATGGAGAGCTTTTGCCAGGGTTTGTGTAAGCACAAAGTTCGTGTAAGTTTGTTACACAAAGTTTGTGTAAGAAAAAGTTCACTTCAGCTATGGCTTTGATCATGGGACTCACACTCCCCTTAGCCTTCTACGTAAATACTGAAGAAAATAATACCTTAAAAAACAAACTATGCCAAATGGTAAAAGAGATACAAAAATCCAATAAGGAGAATGCCTTAAAAAGCATAATTGATCAAATGGAAAAGGAGACATAAAGATTCATTGAAAAAAAAATAAAAAGCAACTCCTTAAAAAGTGTAACTGGCCAAAGAGAAAAGGAGGTATAAAAGTTCATTGAAGAAAATAATTTCTTAAAAATTTGAACTGAGTAAATGGAAGCTAATGACTTTATGAAAAATAAAGAAACAATAAAACACAAAACCAAAAGAATGAAAAAACTAGAACACAATGTCAAATATCTCATTTGAAGATTAATGTACCAGGAAAATAGATCCAAGAGAGATAATTTATAAACTATTAGATGACCTGAAGGCCATGATAGAACAAAAGAAGATCCTAGCCGTGAATTTTCAAGAAATTATCAAGGAAAACTGTCCTGATATCCCAGAACCAGAAGGCAAAATAAAAATCCAAATAATCCACTCATCACCTCCTGAAAGAGATGCCAAAATGAATACTCCCAGGACATTTTAACCATGTTCCAGAGCTCCCAAGTCAAGGAAAAAATATTGCAACCAGCCAGAAAGAAACAATTCAAGTATGATGGAGCCACAGTCAATATAACACAAGATTTAGCAGCTTCTATATTAAGGGACTGGAGGACTTGTAATATGATGTCCCACAGGGAAAAAAAAGCTAAGATTACAAGCAAGAATCACTTTCCCAGAAAAACTGAGTAAAAACCTTGAGAAGAAAAAAATGAAAATTAAATGAAATAGAGAACTTCCAAGTATTCTTGAGGAAAAGAACAGAGCTAAATAGAAAATCTGATTTTCAAATACTAAACTGAAAGAAGAACAAAAATGTAAACAGGAAGGGAAATCATAAGGGATTTAATAAGGTTAAACTGTTTCCATTCCTATATGGGAAAACGATACTTGTAACTCTTAAGAACTTTCTCATTATTAGGACATATAGAAGGAGTATATATAGACAGAAGTCACAGGTCTGAGTTGATTTTGAAAGGATGATATCTACAAAAAGTAAAATTAAAGAATGAAAGAGAAATGTACTGGTAGAAAAGGAAAGGGAGACGTAGAATTGGGTATTGCCTCACATAAAAGAGGCAAGAAAAGTTGTTACTATATAGGGGAGGAGGGGGGAGGTGAGTGGGGGTGAGTGAACCTTACTCTTATCAGAATTGGCTCCAGGAGGGAATAACATACACCCTCAATGGAGTATAGAAATCAGTCTTAACCAACAGGAAGGTAGGAGAGGAAGAGGATGAGAGAAGCTGGGGGGAGGAGGAAGGGATAGAAAGGAGGGCAGATTAGGGGAGGGAGAATTCACAAGCAAAACACTTTTAAGTAGAGACAAAGTGAAAGAAGAGAGAGAATAGAATAAACAGAGGGGAAATAGGATGGAGGGTAATACTAATAGTAATAATAACTGTGGAAAGAATTGAAGCAAGTTTCTCTGATAAAGATCTCATTTTTCAGAAATGTGGAGAACTGAGTCAAGTTAATAGGTGTAGGAGCCATTCCCCAGTTGATAAATGATTAAAATATATGAGAAGCTTTCAGATGAAGTAACTAAGGCTATCTATGACCATATAGAAAAATGCAATAACTCACCACTGATGGAGAGGTGCAAATTAAAACTATTCTGAGGTATTACCTCATGCCTATTAGATTGAATAATAGGACAGAAAAGGAGAATGACAAATGGTGGAGGAAATGTGGGGAAAATGGGATAGTGATGCACTGCTGTTGGAGTTGTGAACTGATTCAACTATGCTGTAGAGCAATTTGGAATTATGCCCAAAGAGCTATAAAACTATGTATGCCCTTTGACTGACCAAAAACAATTATAGGTCAATATCTCAAAAGAGATTTTAAAAAATAAGGAAAAGAACATATGTACACACACACACAGACACACACAAAAGCATTTATAGCAATTCTTTTCTCATGGCAAAGAATTGGAAATTGAGGTGACACCTATCAACTGGGAATGGCTGTGATTATAATGGAAAACCACTGTTCCATAAGAAATGATGATCAGTATGCTGCCAGAAAGACTTACAAAGATTTCCATAGGATGATGCAAAGTGAAATGTACTATGTACAGAGTAACAGCAAGGCTGTAGAACAACCAGCTGTGAGTGACCTTGTTATTCTCAACAATGCAATGATCCAGGACAGTTCTGAAGGACTTCTAATGAAAAAGCTATCCATCCCCAAAGAAAGAACTGATGTTGTCCAAATACAGTTTGAAGCATACTTTTTGTTAACTTTCTTAATTTTTCTTGTTTTTTTTTTGTCTGTTTTCTTTTACAATATGACTATTGAGAAAGGTTTTACATGACTACACATGCATAATCTATATCAAATTGCTTGCATTCTCAGTGTGGGGAGGAGAGTAGAGAGTGAGGAAGGGAGAGATTTTGGAACTCAAAGTTTTAAAAATTAATGCCAAAATTGGTTTTACATCTAACTGGGGAAAATAAAATACTAAATAGAAAAAAAATTAGGAAAAGAAGTGGCCCTTTCCAACTCTATCTACAATACAAATATGGTCTTGATAATCAGAAAGAAAAAGTAAAGCAAGAAAACTATAGATCAATATGTCTAATGAACATTGACAAAACAGTATTAAATAGAATATGACAAATATCTTGCAACAATATATTTTTTAAAATTATACATTACGATCAAGTATGATTTATATGAGAAACACAAGATCTGTTCAACTTATGACAAAAATGTATAAACCTAATAAATCATATTAAAGACAAAAGTAGTAAAACCCATATGATTGATTACATCAGTGAATGTTGAAAAAGGTTTTTTTACATAAATCCAACATCAATTCCTATTAGAACCCTAAAAAGAGTAGGAAGAAATAGACTTTTCCTTAAAATAGCAAATAATGTCTACCTAAAACTAAGAGAAACTGTATATGTAATGGAGAAAGGTTGGAAATCTTTCCAGCAATATAAAGGGAAAAGAAAGGATGCCCATTACCACCAGTATTATGAAGCAGATTGTGAGAAATACTAGGTATATAAATAAGAAGAGAAAGAAAATAGAGGAAATAAACAGATACAGATACAAATTATTGTTTTTGCAGATATGATAGTCTAAATAGATCATCCAAAAGATTTGTTAATAAAGTGAAGGAAACAATACCAGTAATTTTTTTAGGATATAATATAAATCAACATAAATAATTGACAGTTCTTTGTATCACTAGTAAAACCCAGTGGGTAGTTGTAGAAACAGATAATCCCTGAAAAAATAATGTATAAAAATGTTCATAATACTTTGAAGTCTATCTACCAAAACGTACATATGGCAACCAAACAAAGATATCTGCAAAACATCTTTACAGAAATACAGATCTAAATAATATGAGTAGCATTAATTACTTGAGATTATGTCTAATCAATATAATAAAAATCACAAAGCTAATTACATTAATTTAATCATTTAGTGCCAAATGATTATTTTATAGAGCTAGAAAAAATAATGACATTATTGTTTCTTCCTTGAGCCAAATGTGATGAGAGTAAGCATCACTTTTTCCCTCACCTCCCCTCTTTTCCCCTCCACTGAAAAAGCTTTTTCTTACCTTTTTATGAGAGATAATTTGCTCCATTCCATTTCTCCTTTTCTCCTCTCAATATATTCCTCTCTCATTCCTTAATTTTATTTTTTTAGATATTATCCCTTCCTAGTCAACTGACCTTATGCTCTCTGTCTATATGTGTGTGTGTGTGTGTGTGTGTGTGTGTGTGCGCATGATCCTTCCAACTACCCAAATACTGAGAAAAGTCTCAAGAGTTACAAATATTATCTTTCCATGAAGGAATGTAAACAGTTCAACTTTAGTAAGTTCCCTATGTTATCTCTTTGCTTTTTAGCTTTTCATGCTTCTCTTCATTCTTGTATTTGAAAGTCAAATTTTCTATGGTCTTTTCATCAAGAATGCTTGAAAGTCCTCTGTTTCATTGAATGACCAATTTTTCCTCTGAAATATTATACTCGTTTTTGCTGGGTAGGTGATTCTTGGTTTTAATCCTAGTTCTTTTGACTTTGGGAATATTCTATTCCAAGTCCTTGGATCCCTTAATGTAGAACCTGTTTGATCTTGTGTTTTCCTGTTGTATTTCCACAATACTCAAATTGTTTCTTTCTAGCTGTTTTCAATAGTTTCTCCTTGACCTGGGAACTCTGGAATTTGGCTACAAATTCCTAGAAATTTCTCTTCTTGGGTCTCTTTCAGGAGGTGATCAGTCAATTCTTTCAATATTTATTTTGTCCTCTGGTTCTAAAATATCAGGGCAGTTTTCCTTGATAATTTTATGAAAGATGATGTCTAGGTTCTTTTTTTGATCATGGCTTTCAGGCAGTCCCATAATTTTTAAATTATCTCTCCTGGATCTATTTTCCAGGTCAGTTGTTTGTCTAATTAGATATTTCACATTATCTTCTATTTTGTATTCTTTTGGTTTTGTTTAGTAATTTCTTGGTTTCTCATAAAGTCGTTAGCTTGCATCTGCTCCATTCTAATTTTTAAAGAACTATTTTCTTCAGTGAGCTTTGAACCTCCTTTTCCATTTGGCTAATTTGGCTTTTTAAAGCATTCTCCTCATTGGCTTTTTGAATTTCTTTTGCCAATTGAGTTAGCCTATTTTTAAAGGTATTACTTTCTTCAGCATTTTTTGGGTCTCCTTTAGCAAGCTGTTGCCTCACTTTTCATGATTTTCTTGCATCACTCTCATTTCTCTTCCCAATTTTTTTCCACCTCTCTTACTTAATTTTCAAAATCCTTTTTGAGCTCTTCCATGGTCTGAGACCATTGCATATTTATTTTGGAGGTTTTGGATATAGAAGCCTTGACTTTTAGGTCTTCTTCTAAGGGTATGCATTGTTCTTCCTCATCCAAAAGGATGGAAGAAAATATCTGTTCACCAAGGAAGTAGCTTTCTATAGTCTTATTTTTTCCCCCTTTTTTTGGTAATTTTCCCAGCCAGTTACTTGACTTTTGAGTCTTTTGCTCTAGGAGTTTACTGCTCTCCTGGCGTGTGCCTTTGTCTGTGAGCGACTATACACACTCTGTTCTGCCGAGGATCTGCCCGTATGATTCCCTCTCCAGAGTCTCCACCAGCTCCACCAGGTCAGTCAGCATTCTTACTCAACCTAGGGCTGCCACTCAGGGTTGAGATTTAGATCAGCTATGTGATTCCCCCAAGGGCTTTAGGCTGAGGGCTCCTAAAATGGATGCTGTGCCACAGCAACTGCTGCCACCCTGGGGCAGCCAGAGTTGGACCATGTTCCCTTCTCAAGCATGTGAAAGCACTTTCTCACTGACCTTTGAAGCTGCTTTTGCCATTTTGGGATTGAGGTATCTGGGAACTGCAGATGCTGCCAGAAATTCTGAGCACCCTGAGGCCTGCTCCAGTCATGTCCCTGCCTTGAGGCCAAGGCCAAGCTGTGCTGCACTCTGCACCTAGTGCAATAAAACTTTCCTGTTGACCTTCTGTCCTTCCTTGGGAAATTTCATTCTGTTGTTTTGTGGCTTCTGCAGCTCTAGATTTTATTTAGAATCACTTTTTACAGGTATTTTATGGGCTATGAGGGGGAGTTTCTATAGGTTCATCCTTCTACTCTTCCATCCTGGCTCTGCCCCTGCAATTCTCTAACTATTTAGTTATGAAGGAATTTCCAATCTTCAGTGGCAGGGAGAGTTTCTACACTTTTGTATATGGATAAATGTATCAATCCACACTAAAACATGCAAGATCTTTATCTGTTTATTTTTAGTTTTTTCTTTGGTTGTTTCGTGTTGATTTTTCTCCTAACTTCTTGTTTAATCACATCAATGTCCTTTATGCATTTTTATCTCATGTCCTCCTTTGAAAATTCTTCCTTTTCTCAAGGTCCAACACAATGAAAACAGAAAAAGAACAGTAGTAAAAAACTGAAGAATACAAATAAAAATATGCTTTAGTGAAATCACCTTGGATTTCCTGTCTATCACCTGGAGGAGCAAAATTAGTGAACTTTGAAATTGCCATCCTGGGTCCCTGTCATCCTTGGTGAGGATCTGAGGGCAAATGCATATCTAACTACCCTCAGATTCTGCTCCACTCTGGTCATACTCCTTTCATGTCAACATGAATGAACTCCCACCCACACAACCCTTTCTTTCCATCTCATGACATTATTTCTATAAAGAACATAGTAATTGAATGCCCTAAGTCTCCACTCACCATTTCTGTGACTTTTAAAACACCTCTCCTAGGTACCATTTTGTATATGATGTTTCCCTCATTAGATTATTAAATCTTGTGAAAGTTAATAGTGTCTCTCTTTTGTATTTGTACACCCAGTGCTTACCACAGTGCTTGGTCATAATAGATGATTAATAAACATATTTTTATTCATACACTCCTCAAAACAACAATATGAGATTGCAATAACAGTATTATTATCTCTATTTTACAGAGAAAGAAATGAAAACTCAGGTGAAATAATCTGCCCATCTAGGAAGTATCAAGAACAGTATTCAAATTTGATTGTCCTCACTCTAGGCCCAAAATTCTCTCTAATGTGTCATTTTTTAAAATTTAACTGTGAATAACCTTCTTTCAGCTTTCTTTAAACCATTTTTTATGGTAAGCTTTCAAAAATTTTAGAAGTGATAATTGTCCCAATGAAGTATATAGGTGGTATGATTCACCTGGAGAAAGGGAACTTAAGTTTGTAAATTATGAACAGTTTCACATAGGCAGTATATTTTTAAATGATTTTTTCATTTTAAATAACCTTTCAGAATGATTTTAAAATAGGATAAATAGTAAAGAAAAAGCATCAGGGGAGATTCAAAGCTCCTAATACTCAAATAGCCATGATTTTTAATGTTACTCCTGCCAACAGTGAAGATTATAACCTTTCCATGCTTTTTTATCCTGTGCAGTTCTTTTCCACAAGGAATCTACCTACTATTCTGCTTTGACCCTATGTAAAATCCAGTGGAGCACATGGGCTTTCTAGAGCACAGGAACAATGAATAATAGGGTTATAGATATAGAACGGAAAGAATCTCAGAAACTATCTAATTCATCCTACTGACATCACAGACAGGAAACTAAGGCTAAGGAAGGAAGAATGCTGGTAAATTTTCAACTAGCTTTCTGGAAATAATAATAATAATATGCATAGGACACACTTTCAAGTTTAATTTCTTTTTAAACATTTTCTCCATCACTGTCTAAAGTTGCGACAATCAGCATAACACTAAATCAAGCTCTGTATTTTTTCCTCACATTTGCTCATTTCTAAGGAATAAAGGCTCACACGTAAAATTTAACAAGCGTATTCCTCCCTAAGACTCAGTGAGATTCATTGTTTTACCCAGCAGCTCACAACAAATATGCATCAGAGATGGAAGTTAGACTCAGGTCTTTTGACTCTGGGGTAGTTAAGTGGTACAGTGAATAGAGCATGGGGCCCAGAATCAAGAAGATCCAGCCACAAACACTTATTGGCTATGTGACCCTGGGCAAGTAACTTAATCCCTATTTGTCTCAGTTCCTCATCTATAAAATGGAGATACACTGGAAAAAGAAATGGCAAACCATTCCAGTATCTTTGCCAAGAAAATCCCATGATCTTTGTCCATGGGTGTCACATAAAGTTGGATACAACTCAACAACTTCTGACTCTGAGTCCAAGTCTCTTTCTATTGTACCACTCTGACTGAGATATATCAAAGAGCGTTTTTGTTTGTTTGCTTGTTTGTTGTGAAGGGATGAGGTATGACCCTGTGCTTTCACCTATATAAAGAAAACTCTATGTGAAAACTCTCTATCAGTGCAGACCATCAAATCATTTGTAACCTATAGACATAAATTTAGCCAGGGCACTAAAAGGTTGGACTGTGATTCTTCTGTGGTCACAAAGCAAATATGTATTAGAAGTAGAACTCAAGATCCTAAATGTGGGTACCATATAGTTTATGTAATCCAACCCCTTCATTTGAAGATGAAAAAAAAATAACTGAGACAGAGAAATTTAATAATTTGTCTGAGATAAGACAAGTAGTAAATGGCAGAATTTGAAGCCAGATCCTTACTGAAGCTAATGTCCTCTTTCTATACCATATTGGCCCAAGTTTGCTTGACTCCAATGTCAATCTGTCTATACACGTATTAATTAAAAAGTGAAGTTAGTGAATTTATAAATATGGTCTCAATATATTATTTAAAATAATTTCTGTAAAATATTAAAAAAAAGAAAATTGAGTGTTATTTGTCCACTCTTATCAGCTGTGTAATGGCAAAAACACTGAACTTAGAATCAGTGTATTTGGGTTCAAATCCTGGTTTTGCTGCTTACTATATGATCTTTTGTTAAGTCACTTAACTGCTCTAGGTCTCAATTTCCTTGGTTTTAAAATGAAGATATTGGCAAACAAGATACCTGATATCTTTTCCATTTTTTAATTATTATGCAACCTATGCTCTGTATTCTGACACAAATTGTTTGTATGATCTTGAGCAAAATATTTATCTCTCCATGACTCAAGAGACATTACTTTGTAAGATTACAAACTGCATATCAGTCAGCAATGTACACTGGTATAGGAAATTTGCTCACTGGGAATTCCTTACACCATTTAAATCACTGTTCACTCTCTTCCTCCAAAATGAAACATATCTTTAATATATTATTTGGGTACCATCTATTACCATCTGGCTACCCATGAGATGGTATAACAGAACCTGAAAACTTATATAACTTGACATATGGCTTTGACTACTTTAATAATAGGAATGTCAGAGGCTAAACTCAGTGAGGAAGATATTTAGTCCTTAAAAATAATTTCTTAACCAAACTCTTGATAACAGATAAGAAAATCTTTGGGGGAGAATGGGAAAAAATATAAAAGGAAAAACTAAGCAATGCTTATTTGATTCTAGGCTATTTGTATTTTAAAGAGGCATAAACCAATAGACACAAAGCAGTCATTTAAGTTTATGAGCCCTGCCAACAATGTGTTTGAATTTTAGAGGCTAGGCATGTTTTATTTAAACTCTATGAGCTCATTAGAGAAATACTTAGTTAAAAAGAAGTCTGGGAAATCTTAATGGGAAAAGATCACACACATACATCCCTTGAAATTTAGCTATTAAAACTATCAAAAAGAAAAGGTTTTACTCATCTCTATAATTTAACATTTTAAAATATTCCGGAAGCAAAACAATTTTGAAGGCAAGAAGGATGGGGAAATTTTTCATACCTCTTGAAAACTGTAAACACAATTTAATTGAGACTTTGAAACTTAAAACCAAAGGAAATATGGAGGTAAGTTAAAATAGCATTGTATTTGTTGGTGTTGTGTCCATTCTTCGTCTTTGAAGAAGACCATAACATCAGAGAAATGATGACATGACTTGTACTTGACTTTGTTTTTGAGTGAGGTAGATCTGTGCAGGTCACCAGCCTCACTTCTCCTCCAGAGTCATCTGGATACAGTGACCAGATATTCATCAGGATTACTGGAGACAGCACAGGATGTAATGGGAAACCTTGTCCCATTTTGGCTAGACCTTTACATGTACTCACTTAGGGGGAGGTAACACCTATTGAGTGGATAGGCCTCTTTAAGAAGTGTTCAGAGAATGGCCCTTTTAATGAACAAAAAAAATAACTAAATCATACTGGGAGGTAAGGAGAAACTGCTACTATTGATAATCACTCTAAGCCAACCATTATGTGGAACTTGGGCAGGACTTATTGATGTTGAACCTATGGGCTTCAGAGTGCACTGGGTTTAAGGTTTGGGGAAAAAGAAGGAAGGAAGAAAGGAAGAGAGGGAAGGAGAGAGGGGGAGAGGGAAAGATAACTAGGTGGAGGAAGAGGAGAGGGAGACAGAAAGGAGAGAATGAGCAGGTAGCTCAGGTTGTGTTCATCCTTCGTTTTCAATGAAGACCGTGGCATAAAAAAAGGTAGTATAGTAGGAAAAAGAGAACGTGACTGAGGAAACAAACATTCAAACTTCCAAGCATATTGATTTATCAAAGAATGCACATAAATTGCCTAACAAATTGGGAACAGTCACCTTCCTCAGTTTTGACACAGATTTTTATGCATTAAAAACAATTAGTCAACTAAAACCAATTAATTAAAAGAAAACAATCAACCAAGATACAAAATTAGGTAACCTGATTTCTTATTGGAACAAAGATTAGCAAAGTTTTCCAGATTGGGAGGGGAAGAGCAAATAGGTACAATTTCCTGAAATCAGAAAAAAAAAAAGTGCCCCACTCCCTGAAAGTGTTTGTATTCAATCAAAGGAACATGGAAACAATAACTGTTGACCACTACGAGATCAGCTTTCAGATAAGATATATAGACCACTTGAGATTTACCACAGTGAGGAAATTGCTTGCATCAATCTCTAGACCTAATTGGGATTCTGGTCAGCATAACCTATGTTATTAGTTAAGGGTCTCTAAGTGGCAGGAAGAGCTGGTCCATTTTCCCAGCCATGCAAGGCTAATTTCAAACAATAAAATAAAGTTAATCAAGTTAATAAAATAAAATGACTAGGCTAGATTGATTTTTAGGTTCCCTCTTCCAATTCTAACATCTATAATTATCAATAATTCTAATAGTTATTTGTAAATTTATATATATATATATTTATAAATTTCACATAAGAGGATTTATAATTAATGATACTATATCTCCTATTAATCTCACATCTATCTCTTTTCACCTCCATGGCTAACACCATAATTTAGACCATTCTCACCTAGGCTATAGCAACAGCTTCCTAACTGGACTCCTCGCCTCCAGTTCCTCTTGTTAACAATTCAAATCTCACCAACCTGTTGTAGTGTTAATATGATATTTACAGGGCCTACAGTGGCTATGACTATGCCAGCACAGTTATGAATCACAAAATATAACAGACTCTCCACATGCAAGACAGAATCAAAGCATTTATTCAGATGCCACAAAGCCAAATTCCAACACTAGAAAGCCAAATCCATCATAGTAACAAAGTAATCCATCACAGTAACCAAGAGGTCTATGCACAATAACAAAGCAGAGAGCACTACCATCTCCAAGCCTTCCCTCTTTTTGGTTTACCACAAACCAGCTCCCTTAAACAAAATTACAAACTAGCTCTCCCATTCACACTAATTGGTGCTCCAGCTGCCTGCTTTCTCTGTTCCTCACAGCTCTGATTAGTCTGACCAACTTCCTCTCAACTCTCTTCTAGTTCTGCCTCTTCCTGCTCCACCCCTTCCTGTTCCATATGACTTGATTCATGTGACTCAGGCTTCCATGTGACTTGAGCAGGTCATATGGGCCTATTAATGGATGGGAAATATCTTCCCATTAAAAAGCAAAATTACATTAACAATAAGCAAAAATGCATTATTAATACAACTGTCAACGCAATTATCTTAATATACATATCTTTCTCTCCTCAAAAATATAGTCCAACACTGCTGTTCAGTTAAAAGAAAAATCTCACAATTTCACATTTGAAACTTTGCGTCATCTTCAATCTACTTTTCAGGTTTATGTCACACCATTCTGCTTTATATATTCTGCAATCTAACAAAACTAGTCTATTTGCTGTTCCCTGAACTTGGTATGACATCTCCTTTCTCAATGACTTTATACAGGTTAGCTCTCCATTTGGCATAACTTTCTTCTGTCCCTCTACTTCACATAATCCCTTTTACATTCAGTGCTCCATGTATGTGCTTCCAAGGAAAAGGATTTCCTTATTTCCCCTGATTATTAGTGTTCTTTCCTCTTTAAATTATCATGTATATGTACACATATATACACATATATATCTGTTAATATGTTATATGTAGCAGTGTGTTGGTAAATAGTTAATAAACAGCTCCCCTCAGCCCCCCAAAATTCATATGACCCATGTTTAATCTGCACTACTATTAACATTTTCTCCATCACATTCTTTTTTTTTTTTAATCTATATAATCAAGAAAGCAACAAATCAAGCCCTGATTTGTATTTGCCAATTCTGGAGTGCGACTGTTCATACTGAAAATTTAAAAACTCATGGAAAGAATCAATTCTAGACAGCTGTTGCACACTTCTTTTTATATTCTCCCAGTAGAACAGAGACTCCTTCCAGACAAGGGTTATGTTCTTTCTGTTTTTGTATTTTTAGGACCTGATAAGGTCCTTTCATAGAGTAGAAGCTTAATAAACATTTGCTAGATAATTTTGGATTAGATTAGACTGAACTAGATTAGACAGGATTACCTAAGCAATTCAACGCTTTTTGAGAAAAACCACTCTCCTTGGTATTCTAAAGCTCCTACCAAAAGGATAAGTGCTTACTGGGGCTGTTTGGCTAGAGGGAGAACTGTAAGTTCCATAATTAGCTGAACTGAGAGTAGAGTGTCAAGGTGAATTCTGTATAAAATTAAAGATAAGAACCAAATGTTCTTTGTCAAACTAGAGAAGAATCAAGAAATAGAGAACAATGGTTATTCCTATTTTAATCATTTAACATCTCAAAACCGCTGAAGTGCCCATAACCTAAAAATTAGAGAGTGTTATCGGCTAGGAATATTCATATGCACATGACCCAAGAGGGAAAGGAGTCAAGGATGAGAAAGAAGAGGAAAAAAATTCTTTAAGTCAAAACATGTCCTTCAATTCAAACTGAAGAACACTCAGGTTAATAATTCAGGTTCACTTTGAACAATGAACCAAATTCTTCTCTCTCTTTTGTCCTGTGTCTTTCTTTCTCTGACTCTCTGCCTCTGTCTCTCCCTCCACATATAGCACACATACAATATGTATGTATATGTGTGTAGACATACATGTAATATATGTGCACACATCTACATATTAATTTGTAGATATAGATACATATCTCCATATTCATCTATATACGCATATGTAAATCTATAGATCCATATAAAGATGTATGTGTAACATATACATTATATATTTGGATACACTCATACATGAATGTCTATATGCTACATTAAATAGGGGGGCAGCTAGGTGGTGCAGTGGATAGAGCACCAGGGCAGGAGTCAGGAGGACCTGAACTCAAATCTCACCTCAGACACTTGACACTCACCAGCTGTATGACCTTGGGCAAGTCACAACCCCAGTTGCCTCATCCTGGGTCATCTCTAGTCATCCTGATGAATATCTGGTCACTGGATTCAGATGGCTCTGGAGGAGAAGTGCGGCTGGTGACTTGCACAGCCCTCTCTCACTCAAAACAAAATTAAGCACAAGTTATGTCATTATTTCTCTCATGGCATGGTCTTCAGCAATGAAGGATGAACACACACATTAAATAGGGCACTGATGAAGATGATCATTAATTGATCAATTGATGTTCATCAATATTATACAAATTAGTAGTTTCCTACATTTCTTTTTTTGTTCTGAAACTAATTATTGGTTACTTCTTTGACAACTACTTGCCTGATAAGGGCAATTTGTTGAACCTAATCAGGTAGATCTTAGTACTTTTTATTCTTAAGAAATATTATTACTTTCTGTCTACATTTAAATATGCAAAGAGTTTATGAAGATAAATAGCAGCCATTAGTAAAGTAGGTTAGTCATTATGTTAAGAAAAATTGCCATTACAAGTTCATTTTGGTTATCATTAATGGGTATTTAGATATAACATGAAGTCTATTGAGGTTTTTGTCATTTAGCAGACACATATCGTTAGAAGAATGATATGTTACAAAGAGCCTGAAACTAAACAATTTCCTCTGATAGCAAAAGAATTTAGACATTTGAATACAAGATTTTTGCTTTTCCAAGATCTACAAATAACTTTAGGTTTTGCATATACTTGACTTTCCAGACTTCTCTGAGATCTTAATGTGCAAGTTATTCCTTCAAAATCTCTTTTTTTTCCTAGAGGGGAGTGGGACAAGATGAAATAAAAGGTATATATATATATGAAAAGAGCCTTGTCTTGAAAAAACTTAACCTTCCATCCAGTAAAGAAAGAGACCAAAACTAAATGTTTTTAGTTTTTTTTTTATTTTCAGTGTTCTACAATCACTAATATATAATTAGATTATTTTCCCTTCCCTACCCCCTGCCTCTCCCCTACCTCCCTGAGACAGCATACAATTTTGTAAAGGTTCTATACAGCCATTCCTATTAAATACATTTTCACTACAATCAGGTAGTGTAGAAGAATTTAAAATGAATGGGAGAAATCATATAACAAATCAAAACGTAAAACAAAAGAAAACAATCTGCTACATTTTGTGATTGAATTCCAAAGTTCTTCCTCTGGGTTTGGAAGACATTTTGCCTTAAAAGATCATTGGGAATTTTTTTAAGTCCTTTCATTTCAATGAAGTTCCAAGTCTACCAGAAAAACACTCTCCCACACTGTGGTCGTTGCTGTGCACAAAGTTCTCCTGGTTCTGCTCCTTTCACTCAGCATCAGATCATGTAAGTTCCAGGCCTCTTTGAAGTCTTCCTGTTCCTCATTTCTTATGGTACAATAGTATTTCATTACATTCATATACCATAATTTATTCAGCCATTCCCCAATTAATGGGTATCACCTTGATTTCCAGTTTTTGGCCAACACAAAGAGGGCTGCTATAAATATTTTTGTACCTTTCCCATTTTTATGATCTCTTGGGGATACAGTGCTAGAAGTGGTATTGCTGGGTCAAAGGGTATGCACATTTTTTGTAGCCCTTTGGGCATAGTTCCAAATTGTTCTCCAGAATGGTCAGATCAGCTCAAAGTTCCACCAACAATGAATTAATGTTCCAATTCTTCTCCAACATTTGTCATCTAACTATTCTGTCATGTTAGCCAACCTGATAGGTGTGATGTGGTATCTCAGAGTTGTTTTGATTTGCATCTCTCCAATCAATAGTGATTTAGAGCATTTTTCCATATGATTATAGATATCTCTAATTTCTTCCTCTGAAAACTGCCTATTTGTATCTTTGACCATTCGTCAGTTGGAGAATGGCTTGTATTCTTGTACATTTGACTCAGTTCCGTAAACATTTAGAAATGAGGCCTTTATCACAGACACTAGTTGCAAAAATTCTTTCCCACTTTTCTGCTTCCCTCCTAACCTTGGTTACATTGTATTTGGTTGTGCAAAAACTTTTCAGTTTAATGTAAACAAAATTATCCATTTTGCACTTCATAATGCTTTGTATCTCTTCTTTAGTCAAAAATTCTTCACTTCTTAAATCTGATAGATACACTAATCCTTGCTCCACAATTTGTTTATAGTATCAATCTTTATACCTAGATCATGTACCCTTTTGGACTTTATTCTTATGTACAGTCAGGCATTGGTCTATGCCTAGTTTTCACCACACTTTTATCCAATTTTCCCAGCAATTTTTGTCAAATAGTGAGTTCTTATCTCAGAAGCTGGGGTCCTTAGGCTTATCAAACAATAGATTGCTACATGTGTTGACTAATGTATCTTGAGTACCTTGTGTATTCCACTTATCTACCCTTTTGTTTCTTAATGAGCACCAAGTGGTTTTGATAACTGCGGCTTTATAGTACAATTTGAGATCGGGTAGAGCTAGGCCACCTTCCTGAACATTTCTGTCCATTAGTTCCCTTGCTATTCTGGACTTTTTGTCTTTCCAGATGAGTTTTGATATTATTTTTTTCCAGCTCTAGAAAACAATTATCAGATAGTCTGATTGGTATGGCACTAAATAAGTAAATTAATTTATGTAGAATTGTCATCTGTATTATATTGGCTAGGCCTCCCCACAAGCAACTGATGTTTTCCCACTTACTTAGATCTAGCTTTATTTCTGCAAAAAATGTCTTCTTCAAATAATGTTCACATAATCTCTGGATTTGTTTTGGCAGGTAGACTCCCAAATACTTTATAGTGTCTACCCTAGCTTTAAATGGGGTTTCTCTTTCTATTTCTTGCTGTTGGACTTTGTTACTAATATATAGAAATGCAGAAGATATGTGTGGGTTTATTTTGCAACCTGCAATTTTGCCAAAGTTGCTTATTATTTCAAATCATTCTGATAAGTATCTGGTTGTTGGATTCAGATGGCTCTGGGGGAGAAGTGAGACTGGTGACTTGCACAACCCTCTCTCACTCAAAACAAAGTCAAGTGCAAGTCATGTCATTATTTCCCTGATGGCATAGTCTTCTCCTACCCAGCAAAGGAAAAATCCAGAACTAAACATGTGCTTAGTTTTTTTTTTCTTCAATAAATTCATAGGATTGGGGGCAGAAACAAGATGGCAGAATAGAAAGACGCATATATTCCAGAGCTTTGCCCACAGCCCACAAAATACTTGTAAAAAAATTACTCCTAACAAATTCTAGAGCAGCAGAAGCCACAGAACAAAAGAGTGAAAGAGGTTTCTAGCCAAAGGTGACCTGGAAGGCCAGCAGGAAAGGTTTATCTCATGGGACACTGAGTGAAGTACTGCCCAGTCCTGGCCATGTGGCACTAAGAGGAATAGGACCTGAACACACCTCTGGGGCAGAGTTCTCAGCAGGGAGGGTCCCAGATACACCAACTCATAAGTGACAAAGAAAGCTCCAAAGGTCAGTGTGGAAGGGTTTTCCCAGCTCGGGTAGAGGGAATGGGGCTCCTCCAGCAATAGCCTCAGGTGACAGCAGAGGTTGTGGCAGCAGACTACAGGCAACTACTGTGCCCTGGAAGCAACCAGGGTCCATTGTTCAAGCAGCTCAGCTTAAAGCCTATGGCAGTAAGGATCAGCTGATGTAAATTTCAGCCTTGAGTGAGGTGACAGCCCTGCCCCCACCCAAGACCCAGGGAAATCGGGGAACTGAGTCAAATCTCAGCCTTGAATGTGGCACTGGGGAGAAGAGGGACAATAGGAGCATCCTCTTGACAAAGGATTCAGAAGTCAAGTAACTGGCAAGGAAAATGCCCAAAAAAGGGGAAAAAATAAGACTATAGAAGGTCACTTTCTTGGTGAACAGGTGTCTCCTCCCATCTTTTCAGATGAGAAAGAACAAGGCATACTGTCACAGGAAGTCAAGGCACCTGCCTCCAAGGCCTCGAAGGGGAACTTAAATTGGGCTCAGCCAACAGAAGAGCTTGAAAAGCATATTAACAGCTTGCTAAAGGAGAACCAACAAAATGCTGAGGAAAATAACACCTTTAAAAAGAGGCTAACTCAATTAGAAAAAGAAGTCCAGAAAGCCAATGAAGAGAAGGAGACTTTAAAAAGTAAAATTAGCCAAATGGAGGAGAAGGTTCAAAAGTTCAATGAACAAAATAGTTCTTTGAAAGAGAGAATTAAGTTCAGGGAAATGAATGACTATGAGAAAACCCAGGGAGTTAAAAAACAAAACCAAAAATTTGAAAAAATAGAACATAATATGAAACATCTCATTGGAAAACCAACTGACCAGGAAAACAGATCCAGGAGAGACAATTTAAAAATTATGGGACTACCTGAAAGCCATGATCAAAAAAGAGCCTAGACATTATCTTCCATGAAATCATCAAGGAAAACTGTTCTGATATTCTAGAACCAGAGGGCAAAATAAATATTGAAATAATCCACCAATCCCCTCCTGAAAGAGACCTGAAGAGAGATACTCCTAGGAATATTGTGGCCAAATTTCAGAGTTCTCAGGTCAAGGAGAAAATACTGCAAGCAGCTAGAAAGAAACAATTTGAGTATTATGAAAATACAATCAGGATAACACAGGATCTGGCAACTTCAACATTAAGAGATCCAAGGGTTTGCAATAGGATGTTCTAGAAATAAAAGAAATTAGGACTAAAACCAAGAATCACCTACCCAGCAAAACTGAGTATAATACTTCAAGGGAATAAATGGTCATTCAATGATATAGAGGACTTTCAAGCATTCATGATGAAAAGACCAGAACTGAGTAGAAAATTTGACTTTCAAACACAAGAATCAAGAGAAACATGAAAAATAAACAGGAAACAGAAATCATAATAGACTTTATAAAGGTGAACTATTTACATTCCTACATGGAAAGAAAATATGCATAACTCTTGAAACTTTTCTCAGTATTTGGGTAAGTGGAGGGATTTTACACACACACACACACACACACACACACACACACAGAGTACAGGCTGTGTTGAATCAGAAGAGATGATATCCATAATAAAATAAAGTAAAATAAAAATTAAGGGGTGAAGAAGGAAAATACCTGGAGGAGAAAGGGAGAAATGGAATGGGGCAGGTTATAACTCATAAAAGAGACAATAAAAATCTTGTTCAATGGAGGAGACAGGGGAGAAGGGGAGGGGGAAAAAGTGAAGCCACTCTCTCTACATATTGCTTAAGGAGGGAATAACATGCTCACTAATTTTGATATGAAAATCTATCTTACACTGTAGGAAAGTAGGGGAGTAGGTGACAAGTGGGGTGAGGGGAATGATAGAAGGGAGGGCAAATGGGAGAAAGGAGTAACTAGAAATAAACACTTTGGGAAAGGGACAAGGTCAAATGAGGGAATAAAAAAATAAAGGAGAATAGAACAGGATAGAGGGCCATATAGTTAGTATTACACATGATTATTATGGAAGTCTTTTGCAAAACAACACATATTAGTCTGTATTAAATTGCTTGCCTTCTCAGTGGGGATGGTTAGGGAGGGAAGTTGGAATTCAAAGTATTAGAAACGAATGTTTGTTGGGGGTGTAAGCTCAGTTCCATGTGGACAGTCTTGGGCAGGTAAAGGTGAGGACTTCTAAACCTTAGAGTTCTCATGAGGCCCCCCAGGGAACAGCTGGGAATTGAGGTGGGAGACCCAGGCTATCTCCTGCATTTCCGCCTCTTCCCCATGGGAAACTTGCTGGGGAAGAGCATCCCCGCCCTCGAGATTAATCCATGGTCTGAGCACACCTATTGTTGTCTAACAGGCACGGATATTCAGGTGCAAACTATGCGGCAGGAGAGCTTAAGTAGGGTCAGGAAAGCCTGAAGGTGCTCTTAGCGTTGAGGGGCCCTTGGAGGACAGAAGGCCCCTCTCCCCTCTCCCCTCTCCCACTTCCACTTCCATTCTCTTACTGTAAGATCTTTGCCTCCTTGGGAAGAGGATTTCTCTCTCCTGAGGAAGAATTCCTCCCTGCACATGTAACCAAGACCCTGAATAAAGCCTAACCCTTGTTTGACTCTGGAAAGTCTCTTCTCTCATACATTTATCCAGTTTGGCCAGCCGAAGACCTGCGATAGGTAAGGCAAGACTCGGGTAGCCCTTAGGCCTCTAGGCCTGACAAATGTTGAGAATTATTATTGCATATAACCAGAAAATAAGAAACACAGGTAATGGGGTATAGAAATTTATCTTGCCCTACAAAAAAAGAGGGAAGATGGGGATAAAGTAAGGGTGGGGTGTGATAGAAGAGAGGGTACATTGAGGGAAGGGGTAATCAGAATGCAAAGTATTGGGGAGTGGGGGGAGGGGACAGATGGGGAGAAAAATTGGATATGTTACAAAGTGATGTAAAAGCAATTAATATTAAAATAATTGGCTGAATTAATTACTAAGACTAAATCTGAGACATCTTTAGTTTGGGGAAAAGAATTTTAGTCTAAATTTCCTAGAGGCAGGTAACCTTGGGTAAAATTTGGCATTGATGGAAAAGTTAAGGTTTTAAAGATAAATTTTATTTTATGATTGTTATTTAATCAAGAACTAGAATATGTATAGAAAGGCATGTAAGCCACTTAAGACTTGCCTCAAAAGATGTTCCTTAGCCAATGTGAAATTATAGTCATATCTGAAATCTGGTTATTGGAACTTGCTATTTTAAGATGCAAGTTGACTGGGACTATTAACTGACTGTTCTTCTGAGTCTAACTCCAGGTATGGATAGCAAGAAAGGCAGTCTGAGTCTCCAAACCATGATGTCAGTAAGCCTGTGAGATGCTGGTATGAACTGAAAAAGATGATCTCATGGGAAGGGTGGGAGAACAGCTGTTAAGCCTGAGTTGAGGCAGGATTCTCCTGACTCAATTTCCTCACTGACTCTTGGCAGACTTTAAGCCTGAATGAATGCAAGTTGACAGTGTACTTCTACCTGGAACTGACATGAAGTTGGGGAGATATTGTTTCCCTGCAATGTCCCTACTCTTAGTGGCAATTTCCTATAGTCAAAAGGTTTGTAAGCTTAATACCAGATGTATTAAATTACAGATTGCTAGTAGGGGAACACCTGAGATTAAGTCTAAAATAAGCTATTAGGCTTAGGACTTTAGACCAACAACAATAAGCTAGGATCCTTTAATTCTTAGTGATATTGTGGAGACAATTAGGTCAAGGACTTGTGAAGTTAGCATACATAATTATTATTTGTGTCTCAGTTAATTTAAAAAAAAATTCATTTATGGTTTATATTGTGAATTCTTTAAAAGAAGTATCCCCTGACCAAAAGTTGGAATTGTCTTATGTGATATGAACTGTGATAAAAATGAAAAATTAAAAAAAAATGAATTCATAGGATTGCTCTATATTATTCAATTAGTTTCAAGAATTGGACAAATTTCTTATTTTTCTCTCTTCCTTATAAAAACCTAAGTGAGTAAGGACTGATCGATATTGCATGTAGCTATTCATGAAAGTTGTAGACTTGGGCAATTTATGATAACCACAGGGGATTTAATAAAACCCAATATTTGCAGTTATAATGAATGCCTAGTAAATTAACTTATCTGAATATTATTTACACTTCTATTGCCAAAGCTAACTATTTATTTTATTTAGTCTATATAAATCTTTGGGGTAGGAATTTACAAGAATTTCCAATAAGAATAATAAAGAATTGAGAACTAATGACGTTGATTGTAGCAATCATGGAGGGAGGACAGGAGGAAGGTAGCAGTGAGGTATATAGAGTACATTTCATGTGTCTTTTCGCCATGGCAAAATAAGTGATCTGAATGCAAAAAGTACAAATTGACCTTTTTCTTAAAAGGCAAAGTAAGGGCTACATGAATTGTCAACTACCAAGATTATGGGGAAGAATGAAACAGTTTGGAGGGAAAAAAAGGAAGACAATTTTGTAGTAATGAAATATTTAAAAAAGAGTTTCAGAGGATCAAAGGAAAACTAACTTGTTAGGAGGCTTAGGGGTGGAAGGATAGACATCATGGGAAATAAGCTCAGAGGTTAAAAGAGATGGCGTAAGGGAGGAGAGGAAGAACAGAGAACTAAAAAGGTAATGCTAGATAATAGATATGAGGTTCTTATAGTAGAGAGGAAGGACCTTCTGAGGAAGAACTGGATGCTTATGGTCCAAGGTAATATGAATCCTTGAGTGCAGTCCAGAGAGTCATTTTTCTGTAAAGGTCAGAAGAAGACAATATAAATGCCAGCTGTTGTTGAGTATTGATTGAAGAGTATGGACATAGCTATTTACTGATCAGAGAAAGAAGAATAAGGAGGAGGAGGAGAGTTGTGATCATTTACATGTCAATTTAAGGTTTATAAAGTGATTTCCATATGTTAGCTAATGTTTCCTCACAATAATCCTATGAAAAAATTGCTATTATTTTCCACATTTTACAGACGAAGAAACAAAATCTAAAAATTACTTGCTCCGGACCATATAGTTAATAAGTGTCTGGGACAGGTTTGAACACAAGCATTTCTGAACCAAAGGAGATAACTTTAGCCAGATTTGTTATCTTTTGGGTGTACATTCACAGAATATATTGGACAGTTTCCTCTCAAACTTGACAACTGTTTACTCTTGGTAATTGATGTAGGGTCAAATCACACCACCAATAGAAACTTGAAAAATAAAGTCAGAGATTATAAAGTCTTATCCAAAGAAAGATCTGAAGATCTTAGGGGCCCACCATTACTGATAAATAATTTTTTAAAAATGGAATTAGAGCCTTAAATTTTGGGGACAGAGCCAAGATGGCAGAGTGAAGGCAGGGACGTGCCTGAGCTCTCCCACAAATGCCTCCAAATATCTTTAAAAAATTACTCTAAATAAATTTTAGAGTAGCAAAACCCACTAAAAGAAAGAGTGAAACAAATTTCCAGTCCAGGACAACCTGGAAGATATACAGGAAAGGTTTGTTGCACCAGACTGAGAGAGGAGCACAGTCCAGTACCCGTTGTGCCAGCACAGACCAAGGCGCAGCAAAACTAGAGCAGGCCTTGAGAGACTGAATCAATGGCAGCTGTAGTGGTTTAGACTTGTCAATCCACAAATGCCAATGACAACTTAGAAGGTCAGTAGGACAGGTGTGTTAGACCTGGATCAGAAAGGAGCACAGTCAAGCCCCAGCTCCAGCAAAGCTCTGGCCCCTGCAAACCAGGAGCAGGATATGGGAGTGTGTGAATCTGCACCAGTGGTGGATGCTTTCTGATCACTGAACCCACAGACAGTAAGGGGTTTGAACAACTGGTCAGGAGATTACAAAGGTCACTTCCCTGGCACTGAGGCAGGACTCTGTTGCTTTGCCCATACTTGGACCTGGGTCGCAGTTCTGGGTGGCAGTCCCAGGGCAAGGAGAAGCACTAGCAACCAGAAGTTGTGCCCACAGTGGAAGAGGGAACCCTCCTCACAATTCCAGGGCAGAAAAGAATACATGTGGTCACTCAGAGACCAGAGCACAAGCCAGGAGAGGAGTAAATACTTCTTCTTAGGTCAAATTACTCTGGAAAAACTGAAAACTTACAGGTCCCTAGAAATATGTCTGAAAACAGCTGCACAAAACTTTTGAAGTTTGGGAGAGTGTATGATCTCCACACTGGAAGCAGATGCTTACCTTAACAAAGAGTTAAAAAGTCAAATAATAGATCTAGAAAAGGAGCAAATAATGGAAGAAAAACGATTGGACTATACAAACATGTTTCGGTGACAAGGAAGATCAAAATATACATTCAGAAGAAAACAACAAAATTAAAACTTCTACACCAAAGCCTGCAAGAAAATTATGAATTGGTCTCAGACCATGGAAGACCTGAAAAATCATTTTGAAAATCAAGTAAGAAATATAGAGGAAAAAGTTGGGAAGTGAAATTAGAGTGATGCAAGAAAATCATGAAAAACAAGTTAACAGCTTGCCAGAGAAGACCCCCAAAAATCCTCAAGAAAATAACAACTTAAAAGGCAGACTAGATCAAATGACAAGAGAGATCCAAAAAGTAAATGAGAAGAAGAATCCCTTAAAAGGCAGGATTGGTTGAATGGAAAAGGAGGTCTAGAAATTCACTAAAGAAAATTATTTCTTAAAACTTAGAATGGAAATAATGGAAGTTAATAACACCCTGTAAAGTCAAGAAACCAACAAAACCAAACAAAACAAAACAAAAGAAAGAACAAACAGAAGACAATAGAAAATGAAAAATCTCATTGGAAAAACAACTGACCTAGAAAATAGATCCAAGAGAGATAATTTTAAAATTACTGAACTACCTAAAGGTAATGATGAGGTAAAGAGCCTAAACATCATCTTTCAAGGAATTATCAAGGAACACTGTCCTGATATTCTCGGACCAGAGGGCAAAATAGAAATTGAAAGAATCCACTGATCACCTCCTTAAAGAGATCCAAAAATGAAACCTCCCAGAAATATTATAGCTAAATTCCAGAGTTCCAGGCCAATGAGAAAATATTGCAAGCAGCAAGAAAGAAACAATTCAAGTATTATGGAACCACAATCAGGATAACACAAGATTTAATAGCTTCTACCTTAAGGGATCAGGGGGCTTGAAATGCAATATTTCAGAGGTCAAAGGAGCTAGGATTAAAACCAAGAATCACCATCCCAGAAAGACTGGGTGTAGTCCATGAGGGGAAAAAATTGATGATATAGAGGAATTTAATCCACTCTTTGAGAAATAACCAGATATAAATAGAAAATCAAC
Source organism: Notamacropus eugenii (assembly GCF_028372415.1). NCBI lineage: Eukaryota > Metazoa > Chordata > Mammalia > Diprotodontia > Macropodidae > Notamacropus > Notamacropus eugenii. The sequence goes on from NC_092876.1 coordinate 314,146,383, forward strand.
TTTCAATATACAAGACTTATGAGAAGCATGAAAATGTAAGCAAGAAAGACAAATCATAAGTGACTTATTAAAGTTGAACTGTTTGCATTCCAACATGAAAGATGATATTTGTAACTCATGAGATCTTTCTCATTATTAATGTAGTTGGAGGGAATATACATATAGACAGAGGGCACAAGGTCAGTTGAATATGAAGGAATGATATATGAAAAATAAAATTAAAGAGTGAGTACTGGGAGAAGGAGAAACAGAGAGGTAGAATGGGGTAAATTATTTCACGTAAAAGAGCCGAATGGAAACTTCTATAGTAGAGTAGAAGAGGGCGGAGGTGAAAGGGAATGAGTGAACCTTACTCTCTTCAAAATTGGCTTAACAAGGGAATAAAATATGCACTCAATTGTGTATGGAAATCTATCTTACCCTACAGGAAAGTAGTGAGTAATGGGATAAAAGGGCAGGAGGTGATAGACAGGAGGGCAGATTGGGGGAGGGGGTAAATAAATGTGGGGTGGGAGAAGATGTAGGAAAATATAATTAGTCTTTCACAACATGAATATTATGGAAGGGTTTTGCATGGATACACATGTGTAACCTATACTGAATAACTTCCTTGATGAATGTGGGTGGGGAGTGAGGAAAGGAGAGAATGTGGAACTCAAAGCTATGAAAAAAAATGTTAAAAATTGTTTTTACATGTGACTGGGAAATAAGATACACAGACATTGGGGTGTAGAAATCTATCTTACCTTAGAATAAAATAGAAGGGGAAGGAGAAAAGAAAAAGGGGGCAAGTGATAGAAGGGAGGACAGACTAGGGAAAGGGGTAATCAGAAGCAAAACACTTTTGAGGGTGAAAGAAGAGAGAGAATAAAATAAACTGGATAGGGGAAATAGGATGGAGGAAAATGCAGTTAGCAATAGTAAATGAAAAAAATTTGAAGCAAGTATTTCAGATAAAGACCTTCTTCCTCTAATATATAGAGAACTGTATCAAAATTACAAAAATAGCCATTCAATTGATTATTTATATTCATAAATAATCAAAAGATATCAGTTTTCAGATGAAGTAATTAAAACTATCTATAGCCATATGAAAAAATATTCTAACTCACTATTGGTTGGAGAAATGAAAGTTAAAACAATTCAGGGATAGGGGTAGAGAGCCAATATGGCAAAGTAACAGCACACACTTTCTAGAGCACTGCCCCCAAGACCAGTCAAATACCTGTAAAAAAAATGTCTCATACAAATTCTGGAGCTACAGAAATCTGAGAATGACAGAGTGAAGCAAATCTGCAGCCCAAGACAGACTGGAAGGGCACTGGGAAGTGTCTATCATGCCATGCATGGGGCAGCAGGGTGCAGTCCAGTGTGAGTCACACAAGCATAGGTGGGACCTGAGCAGGCTTTGGAGAGATTGAATCTCTCACAATGGAGGCAGTTTCAAGACTTCAGGAACCCAAAACACAGAGGACAAATTGGAAGGTCAGTGGAAAAAGCCTGTGGGACCAGTGTGGGAGAGTAGAGTCGTCTGGCCCCAGCCCCATGCAGCAGAGGGGCAAGGCGGCTGAGGAACCCTCAGCAGTTACAGGAGCAGCAGAGGCAGAGACAACAACTGTTTCTGAAGCTGTAGGCCCACAGATTTTGGGGGAATTAAGTGGCTGACAGTACACCCCCCACCCCCACTGGAAGCAGAGATCTAGCTTGACAAAGAGCTTAAATTCAAGTAAATGGCTGGGAAAATAAGCAAAAAGCAAAATAAGAATCAGACTATAGAATCTTACTTTGGTGACACGGAAGACCAAAATATGCAAACAGAAGACAACAAAGTCAAAGCTCCTCCATCCAAAGCCTCCAAGAAAAATATAAACTGGTCCCAAGCCATGGAAGAGTTCAAAAAGGATTTTGAAAAGTAAGAGAAATGAAGTGAAAATTGGGAAGAGAAATGAAAGTGATGCAAGAAAATTATGAAAAATGAGTCCTTGCTAAAGGAGACCCAAAAAATGCTGAAGAAAATAACACTGTAAAAAATAGACTAACTCAAATGACAGAAAAGATCCAAAAAGTCAATGAAGAGAAAAATGCCCTAAAAAGCAGAATTCGCCAGATGGAAAAGGAGGCCCAAAAGCTCACTGAAGAAAATAATTCCTTAAAGATTAAAATGGAGCAGATGGTAATGACTTTATGAAAAATCAAGAAATTATAAAACAAAATCAAAGGAATGAAAAAATAGCAGACAATGTGAAATATCTCATTAGAAAAAAAAAACAACTGACCTGGAAAATAGATCCAGGAAAGACAGTCTGAAAATTATGGGACTACCTAAAATCAATGATCAAAAAAAGAATCTGGACATCATCTTTTGAGAAATTATCAAGGAAAACTGCCCTGATATTCTAGAACCAGAAGGCAAAATAAATATTGAAAGAATCCACCAATTGGTTCCTGAAAGAGATCTCAAAAGGAAAACTCCTAGGAAGATTGTAGCCAAATTTCAGTGCTCCAAGGTCAAGGAGAAAATATTTCAAGCAGCCAGAAAGAAACTATTTGATTATTATGGAAATAGAATCAGGATAACACAAGCTCTAGCAGCTTCTAAATTAAGGGATCGAAGGGCTTAGAATATGATATTCCAGAAGTCAAAGGAACTAGGATTAAAACCAAGAATCACCTACCCATCAAAACTGAGTATAATACTTCAGGGGAAAAAAATGATCATTCAATGAAATAGAGGACTTTCAAGCATGAAAAGACTAGAGCTGAAGAGAAAATGTGATTTTCAAACACAAGAACCAAGAGAAGTATGAAAAGGTAAACAGAAAAGAGAAATCATAAGGGACTTACTAAAGCAGAACTGTTCAAATTCCTACATGGAAAGATAATATGTATAACTCTTCAGACTTCTCAGTACTAAGGTAGTTGGAGGGATTAAATCCATATAGACAAAGGGCACAGGATGAGTTGAATAGGAAGAGATGGTATCTAAAAAAAATTAAGGGGTGAGAGAGGAATATATTGGGAGGAGAAAGGGAAAAATAGAATGGGACAAATTCTCTCTCATATAAAAGAGATAAGAAAAAAGCTTTTTCAATGGAAAGAGAGGGGAGGTGACAGGGAAAAAGTGAACCTTACTCTCATCACATTTGGCTTAAGGAGGGAATAGCATGCATACTCAATTTCCTATGAACCTCTATCTTACACTAAAGGAAAGTAGGTGGGCAGGGGAGAAGGTGAGAAGATAGAAGAGAGGGCAAATGTGGGAGTAATTAGAAGTAAATTTTATTTGATTAAACCATTCCATAGAGCAATATGCCCAAAGGGCTACAAACAGTGCATATCCTTTAACATAGTAATACCACTAATAGGTCTGTATCCCAAAGGAGATTTTTAAAAAAAAGAGAGAAAGGACCTATATGTACAAAAATATTTATAGCAGTTCTTTTCTGTGGGTAAAGAATTAGAAATTGAGGAGATGCATATTAATTGCAGAATGGTTAAATAAGTTGTGGTATGTAATTATGATGGAATACTATTATACTGTAAGAAATGATGATCAGAAAACTCTCAGAAAATCCTAGAAAGACCTATATGGGGTGATGCAAAGTGAGATATACTGGATACAAAGAAACAACAATATTGTAAGATGATCATCAGTTAATGACTTAGCTATTCTCACCAAAATAATAATCCATGACAACTCTGAAGGACTTAGGATGAAAAACGCTATCCATTCCCAGAGAAAGAACTGATGATGTCTGAATACAGAATGAAGGAACTTTCCTTTTTCTTTTCTTCACTTTATTTTTCTTGAGTTTTTTGTCTTTGTTTTCTTTTATAACATGACTATTATGGATATGTTTTGCATGACTACATATATATAGACTACATGGTACTCTCACCTTCTCAATGGGGAACGGGGTGGGGGATGAGGAGGGAGGAAGGGAGAGAATTTCGAAATCAAAGTTTTATAAACAAATGTCAAAAATTTGTTTTTACACGTAACTGGAGAAAAATTAAATACTAAACAAAATTTTAAAAAATAGAATCAGAAAAATGATAGTGTTAAGTATGACCTGAGACCTATAATGAATGTTAAGCCTTGTGTGTATGTGTGCTGATGATTGGGGTAGGTTGGGGAGGGGGTTGTTCATTTTTGCTTTTCTTTTGCTCTTAGATTTGGCAGTTCAGAGATCCTTGGTAATTTTGGACTGAGAAATTTCATTTGAAATTAATTAATTTTCTGTAACAACTGACACTTTTGACCACCTTTTCCTCCTGGATAGTCTCTTTTCTCTGCATTTTTGTGACATGGTTCTCTCTTACCTATCTGAACACTCTTTTCTCAGTGCCCTTTGCTGAATCAGTATCCAAATCTCATTCCTTAGCAGTAGTTGTACTACAAGAATATACCCTGGTTCCTTTTCTCATTTCTCTCTATATTATTGCCTTCCTAGTGTTCTTTTCAGCTACTAATCATTTAAGTATCAAATATAGTAAGAGTATTATGAAATCTAGAGTGTCTGGTCTTTTTCAAGAGTTCTAGTCCTACATCACTAGCTGTCTCTTAGAAATTTCCAATTAGATTTCCAATAGGCATCTCAAACTCAATATATCTTAATGTGAACTCATCTTTTCTCCCAAATCTAACTTACTTTCTTATTTCTTTTAAGTGTTCTACTGTTCTTCTACTCATGTAGATTCACTATGCCAGTCCTAGTAGACTCTTTTCTCTTTCTTTTACCAAGTCAGCTGCCAAGTCTTGTCCATTCTACCTCCATAACACATCTAATATTCATTCTGTTTTCTCTATTCTCATTGCTACTACCCTAGTTCCTGATTTCATCATTCCTTTCACAGTATTGAAACACCCTGCTCCTAATTCTTGAAATACCCTTTTGACTACTGAAAGACTACATTGTGTTTCCCATCTCCAGACTAACTTCCCAAGAGCTACTAAAGTCATTTTCTAAAAGCACAGGTCTGACCATATCACTACTCTATTCAATAAATTCCATTGTCTCCCTACCACCCCTAGAGAAGGAACTGTAAACGCTTCCATCTTTTATCAAATTATCTTAAACCTGCCTTTCAGGGCTTATTGTACATTACTCCCCTTCATATATTGTTTTGTCTGGACAAACTCAGCTTCCTCTTACTGTCTCTTTCACACATGACACTCTATCCTGTCCTTGAAAAAACAGTCATCCTATATACATGAAACAGACACCTCTTCACTTCTGCCTCCTAGAACCCCAAATTTGCTTTAGTTTAACCAAAGAACAGTTTTATCAAAGAAGCCTTTCCTTATCTCACAGTTGCTCGTGTCTGACCTCCACTTCAAATAAATTTGTTTTTATGTGTGTACTTTGAATCTATTTTGTCAATATTTACTTTACATGTACATGGCTCTACCAAGGAGTTCCTTAAATATAGAAAAGTTTCATGTTACTAATTTGTATCTCTACTCCCACACCCCAATGTTGAGTACAGTGATTGCTGCATGGGATCATAGAAACATAAATATAGAACTAAACGGTACTTTCATAGGCCATTAGACCCAAATCTATTACTTTACATATGAAGAAACTAAAATGAATAGAGATTAAGTAACTTGTCTGTGGTCAACCCATTATTCTGAGGTAGTATTTGAATTCAAATTTTCTTGACTCTAAGCCCAACACTTTATCCATTGCACTATGGACGAAAGGTACAGAACAAATGCTTGCTGGGTGATTCTTTGCTTGATTGATGAATCAAAGAAGAGAAATACATCTTTTCAGGAGGGTTGGATAATGATAAAGGAAAATGGAATGAAAGCATATGAATCTTGTTTTACAATGGGATTTGGACTATTAAGGATAGGAGCAAAAATAAATAATGAGTTGAAACAAACAAAAAAAAAATTAGAAGATAGCGAGAAAGCCCCAACCTGCCTTGCAGTAGGCTCAAGTTATCATACCAAGACGAACATTATATCAGGTACTTCAATAAATGGTACATGTGATTGCTACCTTACTCTCAATGAATTTTGAAAGATCCTGAAACAAGGGACAGATTTGTTTTTGTTAAGTCACTTCAGACTCTTCTTGACCCCTTTGTTTTTCTTTTTGTTTGTTTTTCAGCAAAGATACTGGACTGATTTGTCATTTATTTCTCCAGCTTACTTTACAGATGAAGAAATTGCATCAAACACGGTTAAGTGACTTGCCCAGGGTCACACAGTTGTAAGTGTCTGAGACCAGATCCAGGTCTTTGGACTTGAGACCCAGTGCTTTACCCACTGTGCCATCTAGGTGCCTGAAGTGGCAGATGCCTCAGCATTAATAAAGGAGGGAAAATGAAGAGAAGGACCTATAAACCAGAGAATAAAAAGATTTATTTCTGTTCTTGCCAAATTTTTACAACACATTAAATGGTTTGCAAATATGAAGGGGAGACATCAGAGGTCAGAAAGCCAGAATGGTTTCATCAAGGACAGTCTATGCCAGATCATCCTCATTTTCATTTTTGATTGGTTAACTAGACCTGGACATCTGGAAAATGCTGCATTATCATGTATGCCTAAATTTGAAAACATTTGATGAAAACTCATATTATCCTTGTGGATAAAATGAATAGGGCTCAGCATTTGAAATTAATTGAATTACATACTCCAATACAACACATTAGTGAATTAATGCCAACCTGGAGAGAGGTCCATAGTGGTGTGCCTAAGAGATCTGTGCTTTTTCTTGTAGTATTTCACATTTTTAAATTAGTAATTTAAATGGTGTCTTATCAACTTCAGTTGACAAACAGCTGGAATAAAGAGGAAACACTTCATGTATCATTGAGGTTCCAAAATAGATCTCCACAGTATGATAATAGACTGAATGGAGATAAATATAAAGTATACACTAGGACTAAAAAAATAGCTTCAGAAGTAAAAAATGATAGAGCCACACAGCACGTCAACAGATAATAATAATAATAAAAATATTTTGAAGCATAGTAAACTGAGAGCTCAATATTAGTCAACATGGAACTATGGTAGTCAAAAGGTTTAAGGGCCTTTTAGGTCCTTAAGAAGCATAGTACCAAAGAATAAAAGGCAATAACCTCATACTATTCCATTGTCAGTACAAATCTGAGATAATGTGATCAGTTATGAGTGTGACATTTTAGGAAAGATATTGATGAGCTGGTGAACATTCAAAGGAGGGTGACAAAGATGGAGAAGGGATTGGAGAACATGCTATAGGAGAATCATTTGAATGTACTGGGAATTTTTATACCAGAGAATATTTAGGAGGAAACATAATATCTGTTTTCATGAACTTGAAGAGCTGTCATGTGAAAGAGGGATTAAGCTTGTTCTCTGATCTAAGAAGGTAGAACTACAGAAATAATCTACAAGTGGGCTCCTTGCCAGCTCCATGGCAGCCATGTGGAGGTCAGACTGGAGACCCTCTAGTCTGACTTCCACATGGCTGCCAAAGGTATTTTCCAAAACGCATAATTCAGCCCACATGACACACACAAATATAGACTCCTGTTAGGCATTCTAATTCTTTAAGAAATTATCTCAAACTTACCTTTCAAGATTTATTATATATTTCACCCCTTCATGCACTCTTCTATCCAGTCATACTTGTTTTTCCTCACATTGTCTTTCACTTATGGTATTATATTCCCCTATATTCATGCCTTTGCACAAGCTAGATTTAAGCTTCAAACAGGTTTAAGTAAAATTTAAGTAGATTTAAACTTCAGCAAGGAGAACTGATGTTTAATATGTTTAGAGCAGGCCAAAAATAGAATAGGCTCCCCCAGAGTCTCCTTAATATAGGGCTCTTTAAGTAAAGGCTCCCTGATCACTGTTTGGATACACTGCAGAAGAGATGCCCATACAGGCTGGAGTAGATGGTTTGAAAGGTCTCTTTTAGCTCTGAGATACTGTGATCTTTTGAAGTGAATTGGACATCTTCATGAAAGTAAGTTATAGCATTATTAATCTCCACATATTCTTATTTTTTTTCTTCTTCTCGTAAGGGACACAAGGTTTAGTCAATACTTTTATTAACTGACATTTGTAATCAAGGTTGAAATTCTGAAACAAACTTACCAATGATCATAACTCACAATATATAGAATATAAATTTATGTACTTACTGTTTTCCTCGGATGTGGATATTAGTTTCTGCTCAGTATTTAATTGAAATACATATATACACAAAGGCAAGCTGATGTGCTATTTTGATTGATTGCTAATTAACTATAATTACTAAGAAGTACTTTGTTCTTCAGTATAAAACCCTAATCAATTAATAATTAGTTAATAAGAAGACAGTTCAATAAAAATTTTCCATGTCATTTGTTTAAGTAACCTAGTTAGTCTCTCAATCAACTATCATGTAATATGTTTCAGTTTTTCAGTTGTAGCACCTACAGTGCTAGATATGAAACAATTCCCTGCCCTAGGAGTTGAAATCTAAGCTGAGGAAACAATGGACACACAAATTAGTAAAAAATGCAAACAAAATAAATGCAAAGTGATAGGAAGGGAGATATCATTAGCAACTGAAGATTTTAAGCTAGGCTTCTTTGTTGAAGGTGGAACTTGAGTTAAGTTTAGATGAAATCTAAATGGTAGTGGATAGAGTGCCAGCCTTGGAGTCACGAGGGCCTGAGTTCAAATCTGCCCTCAGATATTTACAGTATGACCCTGGGCAAATAACTTAACCTTGTTTTCCTCAGTTTCTTCATCTGTAAAATGAGTTAGAGAAGGAAATGATGAACTTCTTCAGTATCTTTGCCAAGTAAAAGGAGTCACAAAGAATCATAAATGATAGACAACATAACAAGAAATTTGAAGAAGAAAAACTTTAGGAGTAAACTCCAGATTTGGAATAGGCAGGGGAGTACTCTACATAAAGCATGATGGAATGATTTGTAGGAGAAACAGGGAGTAAGTCAGTTTTGTTTTGATGGCAACGTCGTGGTAAAGGGAATAATGTGTAATAAACCTGAAAAGCTGGACTGGAATCAGTTTGTAAAGAGGTTTAAATGCCAAACAAAGGAACTTATATTTTAACCTTGAAGCAATTAAGATCCTCTGGACTTTTTTTTTTTTTTTTTGATGAAGAGAATGAGATTGTTATATGTATGCTATAGAAGGCTTGGGGATTTTTTGTTTTGTTTTTTTGCAGCCAAGAATGATGGTGTATGCCTATAATTTTTTCTAGTAGGAGAGGCTGAGGCTGATAAATCACTTTAGTTACAAGTTCTGAGCTGTAGTTGGACTAAAACTGATCTCATCTCCACAATAAATCTGCATAGTTGATTAACACTGGGATCAGTAGTCTCAGGAGAAAGAATGACAGGAAAGAAGGAAAGAAAAAAAGAATGAAAGAAGAAAGTAAGGAAAGAAGGAAGAGAGAAAGAAGGAAGGAGGAAGGGAGGGAGAGAAAAGAACACTTTTGCAGCTTTTTGGAGAATGAATTGAATCAGGAATCGTAGATTTCAGTCATGAAGTCCAAATGGCATACTATGTCAATTATTACGGACAATTCAGAGGAGAACAAAATCATCTTTCCTTTGGAGGCTTGTTTCTTTATTTTATTTAGTCATGCTTTTGTTTATTTTGGAACAAGTCAATGTTGAAGCAAAAAACAGTGTGACAATCACACAATGCTGTACTTAATGTAACAATATTTTGAATCAAGAAATTCAGAGAAATGAGTGATAATTATAGACCTATATAACTCATATTGTACATATCACTTGATGTGGCTGCAAGTTCTATGATGCCACGTAGATATTTCCAAATAGTTTCTTTCATGTAAGACTCCTTGTGTTAGTGTTCCTGAATACACAGGAACAGGTAAAATATGTGAGTAAAAATCTAAGAGAAGGAAGAGTTAATTTGTTATGTTAATGACTGAAGGTTTCATGTGATCTAGTATAATAGTATACTATAACATAATATGGTTTTGCAAACCTGAGTATTTATCTAGAAAAGCTGAAATAAATTTTCCTACTGCTGGAATGCACAATTTCAGATATAAAAGGAAGTTATTATTCATAGGAATCTGCCAATAATCAGTAAAGTCTAGATATCTAAAATGAAATCAAAAATGCTTTCCCTTTTTTTTAAACTAATGCCTTATATGTAGATATGGCTTTTAACTTTTCAAAGAGGTTTCACAGTTTTTATCTCATTCTATCCTCAAAAACCCAGTGATTCAGGCAGATTAGGAATTACTATTCTCATTTAATAGAGGGGGAACTGAGGGCTTGAGAGGTTGTAAGATTTCTCCACAATCTGACAAAACTAGTAGCAGAATCAGAACTACAAACTACATCTTAAAATTCCTGGATCCAGTCATCAAATGGACCTCACCATTTCTAGCTTTTCCTCTTCTATGTCTGTCCTTCACCAAGGCTGTCACTGTGTGAATTTTATTTTTAAGCAATAAATTTCCAATCTTTTCTTTTCTATTCTATTCTATTCTATTCACTTCGGAGTATCTGAGAGAACTAATTTAGCCCCAGATTTGTCTTATTAGGTTACTGTACTTATACTTTCCCAACTTTTAGGATTTTGTTTGGCACAGATGACAAATGTTTATTTCTGAGGTAACCTGCCTAGATTGTTCACACATTTCTAAAGCTATTCAATCAATCAATAAGAATTTATTGTGCTGGACACCGTTCTTTTACAATTTTAGTTAGTCATTAATAAGTTATCTTCAACACTGCTGCCATCAAATATGTAATACATATATGCTGTGTTTTAAAAGCACATTAGGTTCAGCGAAGACTAACTCATGAGACCTACCCTCAATTTTCTCCAGTTCATTTGAGGAGATAAGACTAGAATGCATTTTATAAGGACCTGAATCAGGAAAATATGGGCTTAAGTTCTACCTCTGATAGGTATTGACCATCACCATTGACTAATGACTAGCTATCAATTCCACAAGTAACTTTGTAAGACTCTAAGTTACAGATGTGTTTCTTTTCCTAACCAGAGAAGATAGTTTCCCACTCAGTTTCCAATACCAAAGAAATTACAGATTGACCACATGCATACATGCACACACACACACACACACACACACACACACACACACACACACACACTTGCCTAAAAAAGAGAGCTGAAAGCTTCCTAAGTATTTAGTGAGTTGTACAGGTGACAAAAAGTGTGTGCTTTTGTGTCATTGGGGGGGGTAGAAAATGAGAATACCATATAAAAAAAGAGAAGTTCTCACAAGCAAACTATGAGATAATTAGGCAACATCCATTGGTTGGAGACAGTTGATATACTACAGGGAAGGACTACATATTGTCTAATTATTATCAGTTCTTTTAACCCACAAAATAAAAAAGAAAATTGGTCAAGAACAATCCATGTTCCTCCATCATGAATACAGCAAACAGGGGTTTAGGATTTCTCTCTTCCCTCTATTCTCAAAGAACAATAAAATAGTCCCTTATAGCAAAACTCATTTATCTAGTAGATGTATTTTTATAACTATTAAAGCTGGAGGACAAGGGCATCATTCCACAATCAGTGCTTCCTCTATTTAGGGGAAAGCACAGAAATATAGCCTTCTACCTACACAGAGATTACCTGAGTAGCTCTTCTTTTGGGAGTTGCCTTGAACAGTTTGAGAGTACCTAGGTGTGAGAGTTCAGACCTTCTAGAGTAACATTTCTGGCTTGGTTAGGTTCTGGAGACCCTTAAGGTATCCATGAATAAATTAGGGGGTCTGAGATTTTGGTTTTTTTAAAAAAATATTTAACAACTGTATTTCAATAGAGTTGGTTTTTTTGTGATCTTATACATTTTATTTTATGTGTTTAAAAACCATATCCTGTGAAGAGGTCCATCACCAGATTGCCAAAGAGATTCTTGACACAAAAGAGCTTGAGAAGATATTTTCTGATATAATTACTCCTTGGAGAAAGAAGAGGGTAGTCATTTCATGTCCAGCATCCTAATTGTAGAGAAAAGCCAATGAGTTATTCAGAAAATTAGTCCTAATGAGTTCACTTGACCAGAAAGTTCCATTATCGTGTTTTTGCTTCATGTAAGGGCCCTAACCATAGAGTTGCAAGATGAGTCTTGAGGGGCTCTATAGGAATTTGAAAAAGATAAACTCATTACTATAATAGAAGGTTACCATGATAGCAAGTTCAAGTTCAGCATGAGTTGAGGTGATCAAGAAAGTCCTTACAGAAAGGAAGAGATTTTAGGTGGGCCTGTAAATAGGATTATTTCTTGGGCAAATGGAGTGGAAGAAGTGAAACAGTATAAACAGGCAGAGAAAGATATTGTACACAGTGAGCTTGAGAGACCACAAGTGACCACTTTGACCCAGGGAAAAGGAATTAGTGGGAGATAAGTTTGTCCCTTTTCCTTTATAAGCTGTTTTGTTCAAGACAGGAGCAAATGTGTCCACTGTTTTTTCATTTGCTCACTCTCTCTTTGTCTTGCTCTGGATACATTTGAGTTTTTAGATATATAAGATCTTCTCAACTTTTTGAAAAATTATTTCAAATTCTGTATGGTGATACTGCTCCTTATCCCTTTTGTCATTTAAAAAGTTATCTAAATTCTTAGATCAAGTAGTTATTATAATGAAAATTATACTATTGATTATTACCCTTTGCAAAGGTCAACATGAATTCAATTCATGTAAAATAGTTGTCTCCATTCAATCTTATCATTTATGATAGACTGTATTCCTTCCTGTTTCCATGAATGTTCTCTGTTCTGCTCTATAAGATTCACCTAAGACCCAGAATATCCTCTATCCTTTTTTCCCCACCTAATTCCTTTTTTCTTTCTTTCACAGATCAACTCTTGTCTATTTCATTAAATCTTTCCTAAACACTTCTCTAATATCTAACTCAGTTTTCTTGGAGGACTCTTCACTTTTATGTTTATGTCCCTGGGCTCTTCTACTTTATTCATTTCCCATTCTCTCCCTGTCAAACCCCATTCCTGGAACATTTTAGAGTAGCCCACATGTGTTACATTCCTCTACCCTTTACCTGAGGCAACTTTCTCCTGTAAAAGTAAGGCTGGAGAGGGCATGTGATCATAGATTTTCTTCACTTTAGTTCCTTCATTTCTAAAAGTGAAGGGTTTGGATTGAAGGTTCTTCAGGATCCCTTTAAGTTTTAATACTTAGTGATTCTATAATTCTTTGATACTCCAGACCACACTATTTTTCCTCTGTCCCGAACTTCTGTCATGCTTATAATCTGTACCACACACACAAAAAGCATTTAATTCTTTCTTGATATTTATGTTTTCTAAGCCACATATCTTTTCAGGGTTGGGGATCTTGCAACCTTGAGGCCACATGTGACCCTCTAAGTCCTCAAGTGTGGTCTTTTGACTGAATCCAAACTTCACAGAACAAATCTGTTGAGGACCAAGAGGGCCAAACGTGGCCTTCATGAAGATGTAAGGAAACATTATGGTAGATATGCTACAATTATCTAGTCCTTCTTCCCTGTGACCAAAATTATTTGTCTAAAATCTAAATATTAACTTGTTATAATTTAAACCTTTCATTTTCCTTGCTTTACAAATCACCCATTATCAAATTCACCCCCTGTTGCCTCTCATACAAATGCTGACATATAGTGACATGATGTCCAATGTAATTCCTTGTTGATTATTCCCCCCGCTAAAATCTCAAAGTGACTTTGGACTATAACCAAAGTCAGGTCCAAAGTAAAGTATTATTCATATAAATAATACCTTCTCACTTTTCTCTTTTTAAAAGCAAGTATCACAAAAAAGAAGAGGGACATTATATAAGTAAATGTTGTATTTCAAAGTGGAAATGCACAATATTCTCTCTCCATTTCACTTTTTTCTCCATTTCCATTTCACATTCACAGAGTGTAATGAATGGAGTTTTGTATTTGGATTGTGTTTACTTTTAAATGACAATTTATAGCAACAGAACATGTTGCAACATAATTGAACTGTCTATACCTTATCATTTGTTTTATCTATCTCTGTTTTTAATCAATATTTATGAGCAATTTGTTATTATAACTAAAATAGGATATGAGTAGAATAGATAACCATATTGAGTTTTGACAGCTTTATTTCTTCTTTAAAAAAATAGACTACTTTATAACTGGATCTATACTTTAAATAGAGACATATACAAGTACACATAGGTTTACATTTCAATTCAGAGCCTTAGCTTTGTATGCAAGGACCTCTACATTCCTTTCTAGGCTTATATCCCACATATCTGATATAGAAAATCTCAGCTCTAGAGAAATTCGTCCATTCTTGGTTACCCTTAAGTATCTTAAAATTTTTGGCCTCTAGTATAGACAATTGGGTACATTAAAAAGAACACCGGATTTGGAGTTAGAAGTTACTATTGTTGTTGTTCAGTTGTTTCAGTCATGTCCAAGTCTTTGTAACCCCATCTGGGGTTTTCCTAGCAAAGATACTAAAATGATTTGGCATTTCCTTCTCCAGCTCACTTTACAGATGAGAAAATTGAAGCAAACAGGGTTAAGTGACTTGCCCAGGATCATATATCTAGTAAGAATCTCAGTCTAGATTTGCACTCAGGTCTTCCTAACTCCAGGCTCTAACCACTGAGCAACCTAACTGCCTGAAATTTTAGGATTAAAGTCCAGTTTTGCCTCTTCCTACCTGTGTGTACCAGGTCATTTAACCTCTCCCACCCTCAATTTTCTCAATTATAATATGTGAGAGTTGGATTAAATGATCTTGAGGGGCCTTCCAGCTCAAAAACTATGAACTTTTGATCCTTTGCTCATGTAATTTCTCTACCTGGAATAAATAACTTACTACTTTCAATACATTCAAATTATTTTACTTTTAGATATACATAAGTGCAAGATGGAAAGAGTATGAAATCCCTACTTAATGAGATTGATAGAGCTGAGCTGACATTTTTCTGGGAAACATGCACTGATATGCTTGATCAGGAGCTCCTGGTTGATCCTTTGATGTTGAAGGTGATTGGTGCCCTTCTTGAAGATTAGTACCAGGAAGTCCTGCCCTCCTCATTTGATAATATGTTGGTATAGAAAAGCTTAGCTCTGAGTTGAATCTTTTACAAGAATAGAGGAGAGGGATAATTAATGGAAACATGTTGTAAACTGAGCAATGGCTAGAGAAGCAAAGTAGAAAGGGAGACCAGAAGAGGAAAAGTGCTGGGGAATGAACTGGAACTGGATGCAAATGAGGAGACATAGGAAGGAAAGAAAGATTTTTGTATCAGGAAAAAGAAAACAGGAATCACTTAGATTAGGGAGGCAGGAGAATGAGAACTTACTAGCATAAGCCTGGACATAGACCGGTTGTTTGGTCCCTGCCAAGGTTCCTTGGTGATCGGGGGCAGCATTGATATAGGTGTGTATCTTCTCCAACCTTAGAGATTAGACAGTGACAGTGACAAAGAGTTTAGACTAGAATTTTGGATCCCTAGGGCAAAATCAACTCACACATGGCACCAGCCCACACTTGGGTAAAAAGAGCAAAAAGAGTAAGGCATAAATTGCAGGATATTCCACACTCAAAGAATGTGTTTACTTTTGATTAGTGCAAGTTATTTTGTCATTCAGCCTGTTGTCTTTATCCTTGGTCAGGATGCTGGGAAGTCTCTACATGAGGTACTGGGTTTTCCAGCTCTAGGTGTGCTGACTTTGGAATCAAAACACTTGGATCAGCTTGATCATTTAGTACTGTTTGATGTTGGCCAAATTCCTTACTTTATCTGGATCTCAGTTTTCTCATCTATAAAATCATATGATAAGATATTCTCTAAGGTCTCTTCTAGCTCTTAATCTATGATTCTATGAACATAAATACTTTGCCCAGGGAGGGATGTGATAAGGTCTCTGAAAGGAAGTCCAAAGAGTAACTATTCTGTAGGGAAAGGAGGAACAGTTACAGGTCAGCTGTCAAGATGCCTGGTTAGACCCAAGTTTCCTGAGGAATAGTGATAATGGATTTGAAATAAATGAATGGAAGAATGAATGATAAATACTTTACACAATTATAGGCATAATGAGGGTCTGAGAAAGGCACAAAATCAATCAGTTTGCCTGACTGATTCAACTTTTACACACTAAAAAGGCTAGGGAGCTTGCTTCTGGGAGCATCGTGATGATGGGTGAATGAAGTACCTTGAAGCATTCTATAACAGTTCTGGTTACTTAACTATGATGAAGCAGAGACTCTCTAGTTGGCTTCTGGTGTGTGGGGAAAAAAAAGTCCATCAGCTTCAGTTACTTTCTTTTTGCCTCTGTTACCTTTATTCAATGACTCCTTCCCTCAGAGTCAGAAAACAGATTATTCCAAAAGGACAGAGACCTTAAGGGCCTTCTTCTCCTCTGGGATCATAAGGTCCCTAAGAAATGAGCCTTCATTTTTAGCTTTTCATTTGCTCTTTCCCATTTTAGGCAGAGGAAATAGAGTATCCAGCAATAAGAGGTTCAAAGGTTGGAAGAGGAAGTCACAGGAATCCAAGAGTTGACATTTATAGTGGAGTTTGCCAGCAGCAGAACATTGATGCTTTGAGAAGCAAGAAGTGATCTTCAGGAATGATCTTTGGGATCCCAGAGAAGCAGAAAACTCATTCAATAGTTAGGTCACATATGGCATAAATTTAGTGGGATCAATGCTACATATGAACTGACCTAAGTTTTGAGCATACTTCCCTAGTGCCTAAGGTAGTGTTGTGGAGACTATACTTTTTAGGTGCTGAGGAAAATGTTTATGTTTTTTTTTTCCCTTTGCTATATAAGAATAACTAATATTTATGCAAGGCTTACTGTATATCAGATACTATTCTGAGTATTTTACAAATATTGTCTTTTTTGATCCTCACATCAACACTGGGAGGTAGATTCTACTGTAATCCCCAGTTTACAATATGGAAACGGAGGCAAACAGTTAAGTGATTTGCCCAAGATCACACAGCTGATAGCTAAAGCCTGATTTGAACTTATGAAGGTGAGTTCTTCTGATTCTAGGACTGGTGCTTTATGCACTGTACCACACAGAGTCCATTACAAAATGACTATAATTTAAATGCAGGGTGGGAGGGAAGAGATAATCCTGAACACTGTGAAATTATAATGACAAAGCGTGCATAAAATTTACACTCTTCTCCTTATTTTAGTGGTAAAGGAATTTAGCTATAAATTACTGTCATTTATTCATGGTTACTGTGTTGTATGGTTTTGCTGAACCCTGCTCTCCCAGCTAAGTGAAGAAGCAATCAGAGCTCTAGGTCTGGAGTTAGACAGCCTCATCTTCCTCAGTTCAAATCTAGCCAGTTATGTGACCCTGGAAAAGTCACTTAACCATGTTTGCCTTATTGTAAAATGAGATGGAGAGGGAAATGGCAAACCACTTCAGGATCTTTGCCAAAAACAAACAAACAAATACCTCAAGTGGGGTCACAAAAAGTCAGACATTACTGAAAACAACTGAACAACAACACCAAATGTTCTTGCTACCTGCTTTCTTCAGTTTTTTTATCTTTGCTATAGGAAATGCTCAATGGTGGAGGTAAGGACATGTTCAAAAATGAACATGATTTTAAAACATAAGGCATCAATAAAAATGAGGAAAAAAATAATAAAAGTAAGAAACTCTCATCTCTCTGCTGATTCATTGAAAAACATGTTAAGGTTCTTTTATTAGGTAATTGTAGTTCTTCAAATCTATTTACTGTTGGACCCCAAAGCTTTTTATTTTATTAAGTTATAAAGTCAATATAGAATGGGAGGATTTGTAGTATTTGTGGGTTTGCAGATCCTTATGGATTGCAGGAAAATAAATTAACATTGAATTCTGCCTACTATCAGAGATGATTGACATCCAGCGTCCTTGGGATTTTTTAGTAACATTGTAGAACATTCTTTACTGAAAGTTAAAGGAAACAGGACACAGTTTTATCTTTTCAGGATGCTTGGGTGCTACCCAATTTGGAGACAAAGTCATATAAAAAGACTTTTAACAGTTCCCTTCTAACATCAGATTTCTTTGAGTGCATGATAACAATAGTAACATTTATAATTAAATTATAGTATTAAGAATACATAAATATGGTATATTTTGTCAACTCTACTTGAGTTTTGCAAATATTAAAATATTATGTAAATGTTACATATAATTATTGTTATATTAATCTTATTATTTTATGAGTAGGCTTTCATAGGTTAAGATTTATAACTTATATAAATACTTTCACATTCTGTAGGATTACAGTTCCACTTATTGGATATCCGTTTAGATACCATATTGATATATCCTAATAAGATAAAAGGGTGATTGAAATAGAACTGCAATTACCAAATAAAAGGGCTGAAGATATATATTTCACTGAATCAGAGAAGAGCTCATTGGTAAATGAATTGAATTACACTATGGCTCTATACAGATGAAAACCTCAAAAGGTACAAATCCAGGAAAAAGAAATCTATCCTATACTTCAGAGTTGTCCTTTTAGTACTTTATGGATTTCTGGACTTGAAGATTGTTAAAAAGGGAAGAATATTAAAGATCAGGTGGAAGGTGGCTTATCACATAAATGTATGAGTATATGCTTTACAGAGAGGAACAAATAAAATAAAGAGATTATCCATAAAGGACACATGAAGAAGAATGCTATCTGCATCCAGAGAAAGAATTGATAAATAGAAGTATGTATAGAATAATTTTACCCATATAATCCTATTTGTGTTTAACGGTAGCCATCACCAGGACAGGGGAGAGGAAGGAAGAAAAAAAGAAAAGAAAAAGAAATGTACATGATAATTTTATGGTATATTTCAAAGGAATAACAAGTTTTACCTAGTAGATTTTCAATTTCATGTACAATCATATTTTTTTATTATACTGTGTTATTGAAATGCTTATTTTATTCCGCAAATTAAAAATAAAATTAAAAAAAGCAGTAGAGAGTTCCCAAACTCTTCAGAGACATTATTCAGGAAACAGGGGCAGTCTTAACACTCGTGTGGTAGCTATTGTCATACTTGTAGTTTTTGTGGTTGTTTTGGTGATGGCAGTAGTATCTATATATAATAAATAGAGTATGAGTAATAAAGTGAATTAATGACTCCTCTGTAAGGAGGTAAATCTAATCTTCAGCCCTCCCTCACTCAAAACAAAGTCAAGTACAAGTCATGTCATTATTTCTCTGACGGCATGGTCATATTCAGTAAAGAAGGATGAACATACACAAATCTAATCTTACTAATACCTTTCAGCTCACTGGAAATATGTAAGTGTCACAGTAGACAGAATATTGGGTCAGGAAGAACTGAGCTCAAATCCAGGCTCAGGCCCTTACAAGCTGTGTGATCCTGGGCAAATTACTTGATCTATCTGCCTCAGTTTCCTCAACTATAAAGTAAGGATAACAGTACCTACTTTATAGACTTCTGGGATGATCAAATGAAAAAATAATATCATAATATGAAATATTTTTAAAGTGTTTAGCTCAATGCCTGGCACATAATGTTTGTTGTTTTTTAGGTGTGTTGGACTCTGAGACCCCATTTGGAGTTTTCTTGGCAAAGATACTTGGAGTGATTTGCCATTTCCTTTTCCAACTCATTTTGCAGATAAGGAAACTGAGGCAAACAGTTAAATGATTTGTCCAGGGCCACAGCTGTAAATGTCCGAGGTCAGATTTGAATTCAGGAAGATAAATCTTCCTGTCTCCAAATCTGGCACTCTATCCACTGCTCCATCTAACCGCCCGTACCTGGCACATAATAAGTGCTATATAAATACTTATTTCTTCTCCCTGCTGAATTCTTGGTGAAATGTGACCTGTAAGTGAACTGTGGCAATGGAAGTTCATTGGAACTTCATCCTAAGGGAATGTAAAAGGATCAGTCAAGTTACATTATATATCAGTAAAATTTACCCCTGTAAGATATCTCAGGTACTGAAGTGAAAAAGCAAAGCATATCTGAGTGGAAATCAATGAAAGGAAAGCAAAAATATAGAGGAAATATGCAATGAGCTGCCTGTGTGTTCATCCTTCATTGCCAAAGAAGACCATGCCATCAGAGTCATGATGACATGACTTGCACTTGACTTTGTTTGGAGTGAGGGAGGGCTGTGCAGGTCACCAGCCTCACTTCTCCTCCAGAACCATCTGAATCCAGTGACCAGATATTCCTCAGGATGACTGGAGATGACCCAGGATGAGGCAGTTGGGGTTAAGTGACTTGTCCAAGGTCACACAGCTAGTGAGTGTCAAGTGTCTGAGGTGAGATTTGAACTCAGGTCCTCCTGACTCCTGCACTGGTGCTCTATCCACTGTATCACCTAGCTGCCCTAATGGACTGCCTAGATACAGAAGCAATGCATGGCATATGAGTGATTGGGATCTCAAAAATCTGAATATTTGCAAGAAAAAATTCTTTTTATCTCTTTCACCATGGTTCTCTGTCTCTGCCTATCTATCCATCTCTTTTTCTCTATCTCTCTGTCTGTCTTAAATTTGTGCTTAAAATAGAATAAATTTTATTTTCGTCTCAAAGATAATTTAATTCTGTGTAAAGGACTTGATCTTGATAAGTAAGAAGTGATTCATAAAGTTAAAATTATAGGTACCTTAGATGAAAAAGAGAAGTGACCACATCACCTAAGAGTTAATAAGAGAACAAAAAGAAAACTGAAAATTTTGAGAAAAGTGATTCATTGAGGATCCCTACTCTATTCCAATCAGTATCGATCAATCTGATATGATTCTATAGGGTAGTGATTATAAGTTGTATATATTTCATCCAGAGCTGTGAGCTGCAGTTTATAAATTCACTTTCTTAATTATAGAGAATTAACTAGAGGCCCACCATTGTTTTTCCTTGTCATTATGACCAAACCCAGTGTGGCAAAGGTGATTAAACTACATGGAAAGTCCCCTGATTTATTTTTGTGCATCTAGACCATCCTCTCTTGTCCAACACGAGCAGGTGACCATCTTATGACCATTTTATTACCATTTACTCAGTGGAGATACCCCATGCTTTACCCAATCTGTGACTCCTCTGATAATAATTTCATTTTTAGCCCTCAGAGCAAGGTGTATTAACCAATGAGATTCTATATTTTGCCATACCTCTTTCAAATATTTGGGAAGGAATAAGCAATGTATTGATCCATACTTTGTATAAGTCACATAGGAATATAGTTTCTAATAGAAGGGAACTATAATAAGTCTTAAACTTTAATGTTTAAACAAGTAATATTTCATTACTTAAAATATGGAGTTCACTTATGCAGCCATAAGAATGCTGACAAGATATCTCCATCCTGTTTTGTTCAAATTTCATTACCAAAAGAAGCGTGGCATGGCATGGAAAGTCCCTTCAATATGTTCTTGGAGCATGTGTATAGCTTCTGCCTAACCTAAGGAGAAGCCCATGCATCTTGTAACCACCTAGTCAGAGGGAATATTTCCTGCTTTTCCAAACTTTTTACCCTGTTGATACATTGTTTGCTCATTTCAGCCTATGTATCATATGTCAACCAATAGAATTATTCTGTATTTGGTATAGCTGCTCAAGAATACTAGATATCTAGCCCTATAAAAATTGGGGGCAGAGCCAAGATGGCAGAGTAGAAAGATGCACATATACTAGCTCTTCCTCCACAGCCCATAAAATACCTGTAAAGAAAGACTCTCGACAAATTCTAGAGCAGCAGAACCTACAGAACAACAGAGTGGAGGAGATTTCCAGCCCAGGATGATCTGAAAGGCCAACAGGAAAGTTCTGTCACACTGGATGCTGAGCAGGGCCTAGGCCAGCCTTGCCAGCCCAGTACGGCTCTGGGAGGAGGACAGGGGCAGGCCTCAGGGACAGAATCCCCAATCACAGTAGCAGCAGTTTGCAGATCCTTCAACCCACAGGTGCCAAAGGTCAGTGACAGGGTTTTTCAGCTAGCCGAGAAGGGAGGTCCTTCCCATAGCTCTCACCTCAGCTTCTACATTAAGGGATCAAAGGGTGTGGAATATGATATTCCAGATGTCAAAGAAACTAGGACTAAAACCAGGAATCACCTACCCAGCGAAACAGAGTATAATACTTCAGGGGAAAAAATGGTCATTCAATGAAATAGAAGAATTTCAAGCATTCTTGATGAAAAGACCAGAGCTGAAAAGAAAATTTGACTTTCAAACAAAAGAGTCAAGAGAAGCATGAAAATATAAACAGGAAAGAGAAATCATAAGGGACTTATTAAAGTTGAACTGTTTACATTCCTACATGGAAAGACAATATTTGTAACTCCTGAAACTTTTTTTTCAGTATCTGGGTAGGTGGTGGGATTACACACACACACACACACACACACACACACACACACACACACACACACACACACACATACACACACAGAGACAGAGACAGAAAGAGAGACAGAGAGAGACAGAAAGAGGGACAGAGAGCACAGAGTCAGTTGAATAGGATGGAATCTTATCTAAAGAAATGAAATTAAAGGGTGAGAGAGGAATATATTGGGAGGAGAAATGGAGAAATGGAATGGGGCAAATTATCTCTCATAAAAGAGGCAAGTAAAAGACTTTTCAGTGGAAGGATAAAACATGAAGCTTACTCTCATCACATTCCACTAAAGGAAGGAATAAAATGCACACTCATTTTGGTATGAAAACCTATCTTACAATACAGGAAAGTGGGGGGAGAAGGGGATAGGCAGGGTGGGGGGGATGATGGAAGGGAGGGCAATGGGAGGAGGGAGCAATTAGAAGTCAACACTCTTGGGGAGGGACAAGGTCAAAAAAGAGAATAGAAGCAATGGGGGGGCAGGATAGGATGGAGGGAAATATAGTTAGTCTTACATAACACGACTATTATTGAAGTCATTTGCAAAATTACACAGATATGCCTATGTTGAATTGCATGCCTTCCCAATGGGGATGGGTGGGGAGGGAGGGAAGAAGAGAAGCTGAAACTCAAAGTTTTAGGAACAACTGTTGCATATTGTTCTTGCATACAACTAGGAAATAAGACATACAGGTAATGGGGTATAGAAATTTATCTTGCCCTACAGGACAAAAGAGAAGATGGGGATAAGGGAAGAGAAGGATGTTAGAAGGGAGGGCAGATTGGTGATAGGGGTAATTAGAATGCTTGGCGTTTTGGGATGGGGGAAGGGAGAAATGGGGAGAAAATTTGGAACTCAAAATTTTGTGGAAATGAATGTTGAAAACTTAAATAAATAAATTTAAAAAAAAATTTGGGCCCTAGAAGGAAGAACTATCTCAAATCATGAGAAAGTTCTAAGGTCCACTTCATTAGAGCAGACCATGGACCCTTTAATAAAATGTCACTGGCTCAGAAAGAACTCTGCCTCAGACTTATTGTAGGTTGAAATCTTTGAGAAGAGGTGACTTCAAAGAATTCAGAGAAAAGATAAGAAGGACCTTATGGCCTAAAAATTTATAAAAGTCAGCTCAAGAGAGAGAAGATGTTTAAAAATGTGAAATTATAATAAGAAAAAATGTTTTCCTAATCATAGGAAGTTAACTAGAGACCAAGAAGAAAGGATTAGTTATTTAAAGAGATTGTTGCGACTGCACCAAGATCTCAAAGGCCAACTCAGATTTTAAATGTAAAAGAGTTGAAAAAGAAAGTTTAGGTAGTGTAAACAACAGGAAATCATTATGTTTCTTAAATGATTTTTGCAATGCTTCATTCGTCAATAAGCTAAGGCTTGCCATGATGCTAAGGTCAAAAAAAGGAGATTTGTTTTAAAGCAAGGTTAGAGACAAAAGGAAGATCAAGGACAATTCAGATTTATACAATGGTTTGCATTTTATAAAATCTTTTGCTCACAATACTCACATAAGGTAGAAATAAGAGAATCATGTTATTATCTTCATCTTACCCATGAGAAATATGGTACCTATAGAGTTTGGTAATTTGTTCGTTGTTATGAAACCAGAAAAGCTCAGAATCAGGAATTTCAAACCACATTATTTTAGGTTCCAGTTTTGCTCTGCTTTGTTTTCACTACAACATACTGTGCCCAATAGGACAGACACTTGGGGCAAGAGAGAAGATAATGTATTTCATGATTCTTAAGGAAGTACTATATGACTCTCATTTTGTTTCTGTTCTCACCAACAAGGAATATTACCCTGAAGAAGAGGAACTATTGTCTATGCAGATCTAGTGTCATATTCAGGAAAACCTGAATATGATCTATCCTTACAGGCAGGAACACCTGAGTTCAACCGTTGACATGTATGGACTAAGTGACTATGGGCAAGTTATTAAATTTCTCATTGCCTTAGGCAACTCAGTCTATAAATTATGGAACAAGTGCCAATCTGTATTAAGGACTTTTTTTCATTGAAGTTTCCTAAACTGATAAAATCATAGATGTGGTCTGGGAAGAGAAAAATAAAAAAGCATTGATAGTGGTTGTTGTTGTAATAAAATACAGATGTTAAATGACTTGTCAAAGGTTAAACTACACAATAATGACAATACTTATATTAGAATCCAAATTTCCTGGTTTCTAGTTTATGATCTATTTCTACTGGTAAAACAATTTGCATTTCCAAACCATTTGAAGATTTTTACAAAACCTTTCATCACAATAAAACCATAAAGTAGAGTGTGTGAATATTGTTATACCCATTTTCCAGGTGAGGAAACTGAGACCTATAGTTCCTTCCATAACAAGAACAAGAACTAGGATTCACTTCCAGATTCTTTAGTCAATATCCAATAATTTTTCTACTTTGTCACTCTGTGGCTACATACCATGAAAAGAGGGGGAACAATTCATCCTATTATTACCACATAGAAATCTCTCTGTAGGTTGCTCTTCTACTGGAGTTTCAAGCTAAGGGCAGGGAATTTCATTGCCACGTAGTTATTGCAAAGGAACAATAGGGAGAAACAGATTGAGAGAAGGAATAGGAAAAAAGAAGATGGCGAGAGAGGAGAAGGTTGTGAAGGGAAAGGAATGATGCAAAGGGAACCTAAAATGGAGGTTAATTCTAGCAACAGTGTACATAAGAGAAAAGCAGAGGAAGGTAAAGTAAATTAAAAAGTTTAATGACTGAAGAGAAGCTTATTATCTTGGGTCTGAAAGAAGATAAACAACAACAATGAAAACTAGAACTTCATATTTAATGCTTGCCCTAAAATAGATGTGTCTTTGGTAGGATAAAGAAAAAAGATTTATATGCTGTAATTATTTGAAAATGGTTTAAATTGTTTGTGTTAATTTCTTTTTCTCTTTTCCTTTCTTTTCTATTTGTGCAGTTGAATTGTTCATAGTTAATCGTGTTTCTTCTTCCCACACTGAAAAATATACTTCTAACACAATTTGGTCTACAGCCTAACAAATGAATTTAGAAAATTTTCTAAATGAATTTAGAAAAAAAAAAAAAAAACACTGTTCCCAAGCATAGTCAGATTATAAGTGTTGGGGTTTAGAGGGGAAAAAAGTTGGCTAATTGAACATTCTAGTTAGTTGAGGTGGATTTTCATGGATTACCAATTTGCAAAGAGTTAAGTAGTTCACTTATGCCTTAACATGCATGGAAGGCTGCTTACCATCTATGTGACCTTGGTCAAATCACTTAACCTCTTCCATATTCAGTTTTTCATCTGTAAATTAAGAAGCTTGAACTAGATTTACTCTTGGATCCCTTCCAGTTCTAGATTTATAATTCTATAACTCTTTGAGAATTCATAAGTATTCAAAGTCTGATAAATTGTCAGGGCTACTAGTCTAAATTTCAGAATTTCCACTGTGCTGTTAATGTGTGAAGCAGAATAGTAATAAAATGTTTCATTATATAGAATTCTGCATGAGTAAGATTTTACTGAGTTTGATTTTATCCTTTCTACAGGCTTTCCTTCTACCCTCTTAAAATGCTTTGCACACATAAAGAAAGAAATAATTTACTTTGCTCTAGAACCTTAAGATTTATAAAATGTTTTCTTCACAAACTGCCTTATGTAATAACCAGTATAACTATAGTTATTACTAATTTAAAGAAATGTTCTTGTAAATTATATTCATTAATACTTTTGTAGTTAGACACTCAGAGAAATACAAAGAAAACTCATATAAGCTTTATAAATGTGAAGTTGTATTATCAAAATATTTTGTTATAACTATTCAGTATCCCACTGTCTTCCCCAATCACAATATGCCTCTACCCTTAGCTACCACTCTCTTATGTGTGCTGATTTACTCTATGAGAATACAAGTTCATTGATGGTTGGGACTGTCTTGCTTTTCATATTTGTATCTCTGGTGTTTAAGAATAGTTTCTGGTGCATAGTAAGAAGTTAATTAATGCTTCCCATTAATTTATGCATTTGTTCATTCATAATCACATTCAATTCACCAAATATTAATAATGTTTCTATGTGCAATAGGCACCATAGGGGAAGCAACTCAACTCAAGACAATAAGCATTTATTAAGTTCATATTCTATTCACAGCCTTTTGGGTGGATGTGAAAGATATAAAATCAGATAAAATATTCACTATGTTAAAGTAATTTCAATTTTACTGTATGACTGAAACATACACATAGATAAGCAAATAAAAGTCAATGGAGGAAGGGGAGGGGAATATTAAGAACTTGGAAGTTTAGGGAAGGTTTGACACAGAAGGTTGTACATTGTGTTGAGTTATATCACAATATTTGCCCCCCATGCAAGTTAGGTTGTTTTCTTTTCAATATATTGAAAGTGTCCTCAAGACTTGTTTGGCTTATGGGACTGCATTAAACCTAAACTACCAGAGAACTGGCCTGAGTGTCTCCATCTGATAACTATTAGCTCTGAGGAAGCTCAGAATTCCTACACTCAAGCAATCCCCTAATTCCACGGTCCCTGGTAGCAAGGATTACAGGTATGTGCCACAGTAAAACCTTTCGCTGAAGAGAAGAAAAGTAGAACTCAAGGTTTAAGTCATCAAAAAGCTTACTGTGTAACTGTGGAGAAAAAACCTGAGACAGTTAAAAACTAATATGTGTATACACACACACACACATATATACACACATATATGCACACACACACATACATACACACACAATTCCTTGTTTATATGCTAAATATTTTAAGTGTCATGCCTTTCCTAGAAAGGAGAGTTCATGGTGGACTTGGACTGGTTTCATGGAAGAACGAGTGCTTGAGCTGGGCCTTAAAGGATGAACAGGATTTGAATTGTTTAAAAGTAAGGGGAAAGACATTTGAGACATGAGAAAAAACCATAAGAAAATTTGACGAGTCAGGAATGAGCATGGTGGATTTGGGAAATATTGAATAGATTATCTGTTGCAGGAACATCATCTATTCGTATTCTGTTTGAAACCCATGACACTTAACCCCACTGACCAGCTAGAAATTGACAATGCATGGCCTAAGACATTCTCTCTCTCTCTCTCTCCCCCATTTTTCCCCTCTTCCCTGTCCCATCTCTCTCTCCTTTTATCTGACTCTTCAATTTTGTTCTTTCCCTCACGCATTTAAAAAAAATTATCTTTTGTATCTAAGCTAGTCATTTATTTTCCCTTAAATCCAAAGCCACCACTGAATGCTCCTTTGTAAGAAATAAACACATTCAAGAAAAAAAAAATCAATGTAATGATTGAATCTGAGACAAGGTACTATATTCCATATATGTAGTCCTCAATTTCTGTAGAAAAAAGGAGGATTATTTCATTAGCTGTTCTTTGAAAACAAGATTGTTCACTACAGTTCATCTGAGATTGTTTTTAATGATTTCATCATTTACATTTCTGTTGTAATTTTATAAATCATAGCAGGATGAAGAAAACCACATTTATTAAATGCCTACTATGTGCCAGGCACTGTGCTAAGCACTGAACAAATATTAAATCATTTTATCCTCACAACCATACTGTGAGGCAGATGCTTTTATTTTCTTCATTTTGAAAATGAGTCAGATAGAGGTTAAGTGACTTTTCCAAAGTCACACTGCTGGTAAATGTCTGAGACTGGATCTCAATGGCCTTTCTGATTTCAGAGCCAGAACTCTATTACTGCATCACCTATTTGCTTCAACAAAGGATAATATTTATATAGGTGTATTGTTCATATATGTTTAATGGGAATAACGTATTTTTAATGGAATAGGAAGTTCTATCCCACTCATTAATAGGCCTGTGTCACCTGCTTAAGTCACATGGAAACCTAAGTCACATGAGTTTGAGTCACATGAAGCTCGTGGTGGGAGGAGCTTGCTTAATGGGTGGAATAGGAAGGTGTGAAAGAAGAAGAGTGGAACAGGAAGAAGCAGAGCTGAGAGGAAGTTGGTCAGAGTAGTCAGAGCTGGGAAGGGCAGAAAAAGCAGGCAGGGAACTGTGAGTGAGAGAAGGGCATTTTGCTTAGGGGAACCTGTTTGTGGGAAGGTTGGATAATGTGTAGATGTCTTGGTTACTATGATGGGTTTCTTTGTTGCTATGATGGATATGATTTTCTGGTGTTGGGATTTGGCTTTCTGGTGTTTGAATAAATGTTTTGGTTCTGTCTTCCATGTGGAGAGTCTGTTATATTTTGCAATTCAGAACTGTGCCAGTACATTAATAACTGCTGTAGGCAAAGTGAATATCACATTGGAGCTACAATGGAGTAGAAACTGGACTTCTGGTTTCATTGGGACAGGGAATTTCTATATAAGGAAAGTCTTCCAATGCAAGCTGGCTCCTTCTCTGCAATTTATAGTCTTAGACAGTTGCCTACAGTTCTAAAGAGTTAAGTGACTTACACAGGGACACACTGTCAGTGTCTACTGGGGCAGAATTTGAACCCAGATCTTCCTGGTTCTGATGCCACTGTGCTCTTACATATATCTATAGCCTGTTTAAAAGCATACCACTTTTTAATATTTTCCTTATATATATTATTTCAGTTTAAGCACAATCCTATCAGGTAATGTAATTATGATTGTTCCCCATTAAGAGTAACTGAGTTTTATACATGTTCAGTGACTTGGCTAAGGCCACCTAATGAGATGTAAAAATTGGTTCTCTAAAACCAGTACACTTCTCATTATATCACTTACGGTGTAGACACTATGAATAGATATCTCACACTCATCTGTGTCTTTGGCCCAAAGGAATGAATACATGTTTGAAAAGAAATACAATAGCAAATCTCTAATAAAATCACTGAATAAGACAATAATGAGACATCCTTATTCTGCCTAAAAGAGGCTCCATGTCCTTTTCATGCAATTAATCAGATTAATTTTATCAACAATTAAATCAAGTTGTTAAATGAGATACACCAAAACACAATATTGAACAATTACTGATCCAGTTCATTTTGTTGTGTAGCTTGAGCTTCATCATCAGGGAAAGCTTCATTAAATTGTTATATTTGTCTGAATTTTATCATACAATTATGATTGTGAAGATTTTTTGGAGGATATTAATAATATATATTTAATCTAATATGAAAACTTTCATTATTGCCTTATCTTTATATGAACTTATATTTATCTCCTTTAAATAAAACTGATTATTTGTGTTCAATGTATAATATTTACACCTTAAAGTCAAATGTAAGCTTAAAGAGAGAGTGAAACAGTTGATAGAGAACTGGTTCAAATCCCAATGCTAACTTTTACTTGCTTATATAACCCTGAAAACTTCAATTAGATGCTTACTACTACCAGATAACTCTTTAAGGTCAGACATTTAAAAAAAGAAGAAGGAAGGAAGGAAGGAAGGAAGGAAGGAAGGAAGGAAGGAAGGAAGGAAGGAAGGAAGGAAAGAAGGAAGGAAAGAAGAAAGGAAGAAGTGAAGGGAAGAAGGAAAAGAAGGAGGAAGAGAAGAAGGAAAAGAAAGAGAAAGGGAAGAAGGAAAAGAAGGAGGAAGGGAGTAAGGAAGGAAAGAAGGAAGGGAAGAAGCAAAACAGAGAGCAGGGAGAGAGGGAAGAAAGTAACACAATGGGATTATGCTCACTAGCACTATAATGGTAATTTAAACGGGAAGATCTTTCCCATCCATTAATAGACCCATGTGACCTGCCTGGGTCATTTGGAAGTCTGAGTCAAGTGGAGCCTGTGGTGGGAAAAATTGACTGAACAGGTGGAGCAGGGAGTGAGTCAGAGCAGTCAGAGCTGGGAAAGTTAGAGGAGGCAGCACCTAGAGTGAGTGAGAGAGCTTGTTCTTGATTTTGTTTAAGGGAGCCTGTTTATGATTTGTTTAAGGGAGCTGGTTTGTGGGAAACCTAACAGAGGGAAGGCTTGGAGATGGTAGAACCCTCTGCTTGTTATTGTATAGAGATTTCTTTGCTGTCATGATGGATTTGGTTTTCTGGTGTCTGAATAAATATTTTGGTTTTGTCTTCCATGGGTAGACTCTGTTAAATTTTGTGATTTAGATTTGTGCTGTCATATTCATAGACACCATAGGCACTGTGAATATTGCCTTGGTGATATAAGCACTGGGAAGCTCAATTTGAGTAATACATGTCTGAATAACAACAAGAGCAGGGGCATGGGGAGGGGCATTGGAGGAGGCAAAATGAGGCAACTGCTAAGCTTCCCGTAAAAGTTTTCTCTGGAACTATTATCTCTGCTGCATTCATCCTCTACCCTACATGTTTTGGAGGAAAAGATGGAGAAAAAGAAGGTTGAATGCAAAGAGAAGTAAAGGAATTATCTTGTCTGAGAAGGGATAGAAGAATTTGGTATATAGAATCTTTATGGAAGGTCATAGAATTATAAAAATAGATGCGATCTTAAAGAGAATAAAAAGTCCACTGGATCGTGAGTCAGGAGGCCAGCGTTCAAGTCCCAGTTCTGATATTAAATTACTGTCACCTAGAATAAATCACCACCTCTCAGAGTCTCAATCTCCTCATGTCTAAAATGAAACTTGAACAATCTGATCTCTAAAGTTCCTCCCTCCATTTTTCCAATAATTAATATCCTTTAGCCCAGCCTCTCAGAGAATCAAAGACTTAGGTCTGGAAAATACCATTGAAATCATCTAATTCAACTTCCTTAATTTTCAGCTGAGGAAACCAAAGCCCAGAGATGATTTGCTGAGGGGCACAAAAGTAATGCATCACAGAGAAGGAATCTGAATATTGAACTTTATACTTCAAATGCAGTGCCCCTTTTCTCTGTATCACATAAGTTTAAACACAGAAAATTTTTTGCCCAGGTTGATGAGAAAGGAATGATTTGAACCCAGGTTTTCACAAGTTCTGCTATATTTTGCTTCCTTCTTTTGAAGACACTACAAGATTTTAAACAAGAGATTAACAGAAACCCAAACAAACTAAACAAACAAAAACTTTAGGTAAGGTGAATCTGGCAACACGGTGTTGGGTAGAAAGACACGTGGAAAAGAAATGATCTGTGATGGGTCTTCCTCTTTGTCTGACATTTCTATTCAGCAAGATGAGTCAAGATAGACTTTTCCCCACAATTTCATTTGACCAGATAATGACAAGGAAGATTTCTGGGGCAGAAGAGAAAACAGGAATGACCCTTACTAATTAGAATTTTACTGTCTCTTTAAAGGAAAGACTATTTAAAAGCCATTACTTATAGGCAGTTCTGTTTTTTCAGTCATCCCTATGCTAATTTGATTAATCCCTGTGATAGCAGGCTTGGAAGAGGGGAACTAGGAAGAACAAAATGTGACAATAAAGTTTATTACTTTGCTTTTCCATTCTAATTTACATTTTGTAATTATGTTCCCATTAAATGATGATAAAAACATGGATGGCATTCAACAGAAGCTTACATCATAGCAGTTTTTGCTGCAGGTAAGGACAAGAATAAACTTTCAAGCATCAAAGTAAAGGGAACTCCTTTGAATTTTAATAGCTGTGACCCTGACAGAGATTGTACAAATTTCACAATGAAATCAAGACTATGTCCTATATAATTGTGTTTTGTTGTTGTTCAGACATTTTTCAGTCATGTCCAACTCTTAGCCACCCCATTTGTATTTTTCTTGGCAAAGATACTGAAGTGGTTTGCCATTTCCTTTTCCAGATCATTTTACAGATGAAGAAATTGAGGCAGAATTAAGTGACTTGCCTACAATCACACAGCTAGTAAGTGTCTGCAGCCAGATTTGAACTCAAGAAGATTAGTTTTTTCTGACTCCAGGTCTGACTCCCAGTCTATCTACTGGGTCACCAAGCAACTTTCAAGTATTTGATGAAGTTTGATTCATATCACATTGTTACACATAAGAACAATGTCATCATAAATTATTTTAGATTATCTATACATTCTGAGCAAATAAAATCAGAGTCATTTTTTAAAAAAATCAGACCACTTATCAATAAAGAAGATTTTTTTTTTTAGCATGATAACCAAAAGTGATTGTGGCATTGACTATTCTGACTACTTTCAAATTGTTGTAGAAATCCTGTTGTCTGGTATAACTTTAGGACAATATTATTTAGAGAAAAGGGTCACCTTTGCCTTAATGTATCTTATATTAAGGTAAAATAGGACACTAGAATATTGGGAAACTTAGATTAGACCTATTAACAACTTTTTTCTATGTTAAAAATCATATTCTACTGGGCATTGTTAGTGCAAAAAAAAGTTTAAAAATGAATGAAGTAATTAGGGCCTGTGCTAGAGTGGTGGCAGTGTTAGAAGAGAAAAGGTGGTATATCACTGTCTTAACCATGGAATACCAAATTATTTACTATAAAGTGAGAAATGATTCACACAACCTTATTTAATCCAATTATATTCAACAAGGACTTTAAAATGAACACCTATTACTTGCTAGAAGATAAAAGTTCGAAAATAAAAGACAGAAATCTGTGGCATTCAAGGAACTTACATTCTACTAAGGAAAAACTACGCTCACAGAAAAGGTACAAAATATACAGAAAATAATGAAAAGAAGAGGAGCAACAACTGAGCATCAGGAGGGGCTTATTATAGGATGAGCTTCTGCAGTTGAGCCTTGAAGGGAACAAAGAATTCTAAAAAGTAGTCACTATCCCAGGCAGGAAACGAAATGGCCAGCATGGGGAACATCAAATAGGGTTGGGGTTACCTGGAAAATAGAATGTTTGAGGGAGAATGACATGAAACCAGGCTACTAAAATAAATTGACATTAATTTGTGAAGAAATGAAATGTCAAAAAATTAGAGTGTGTAATTGGGGGAGGAGAGGTGGGAAAAAGATAATGGAGAGACTATCTGATAAATTAATTCTTTGGATTTAGGACTTAATGACCAGATTGATCATTTGATGTTTACACCAGTTGTTTGGTGTTTAATATGCAAGATAAAGCAAATCAATTAAAAATAAATAAATTCAGACTCCCTTTGAGAGTTTCTTGTTAGTGACCCAGTCTTTTTCTTTCTTTCTGTAGGTTGTCGTGAGATCTACTTTGTTCAGCTGACAGCTGGCTTCATTACAATACCATAACTCAATTTTATATTAGTTTTTGTAATTAACAGAATCTGTTCCTAAGCAGGGGCCGCTGCTCCCTGAGTACCATAGTGAGCTTTCTTTTTTAACACTGTACTCGGATCCTGCTGTGAAAATACTTAGCATACTCCAGTTAACTAAGAAAAAACAATAGGAGATGAAGAATAAAATAGAATAGAATGATCAGGCTTAGAAATATCTATTCAAACTTATAGTTTAAAGATGAGGAAACTGAGGATCAGAGATAGGAAATGATTTGCTGAAAGTCATGAAAATAATTAGTGACAAATCTTTCCTCCTATTTCTTTGCAGAGGTATGAGTATTGGTTGGGCAGAAAGTGCAGAGGAAAGTTATGAGTATGGGATAGTATATGGAATGTTAGATATATTTTCAATATGTTTCTTTGTTTGAGATGGCTTTTTTTCTCCTCTTTTTGATTTTTTGTTATTGTAGATGGCTCTTTGGGAGTGGCAGTGGAAAGGATGTCTTGGGAAATGTAGGTGCTATTAAAACCAAAAAATACAATTTTATAATACAATTTTACAATATCATTTTATAATAAAA
Source organism: Notamacropus eugenii (assembly GCF_028372415.1). Lineage (NCBI taxonomy): Eukaryota > Metazoa > Chordata > Mammalia > Diprotodontia > Macropodidae > Notamacropus > Notamacropus eugenii. Next base: position 314,180,430 of record NC_092876.1, read on the forward strand.
TTTTATAATACAATTTAATTTTTTTTTAAAAATGTGGCAGTCAGGACTAAAACACAGGCCTCTCTCCTAGCTTCTAGTACCGTGTTCCTTCAACAACATGACTCTGTGAAAATGACCTTGCAAGTTCATATTCTGCCATAGAAATTATATTGCCTTTGCAGCCTTTGAGAGTTTCAATTACCCTCTTCTTGATATTCTCATCTCTCTAGGTTTTCATGACACTGCTATCTTCTGATTTTCCTTTTACCTGACTACTCCTCAGTCTTCTTTGCTGAATCTTCAACCAGGTCATGCTCCCTAAGTGAAGGTATGCCCTAGGACTCAGTTCCCAGCCTCTTCTCCCTCTACAATTTCTCACTTTGGGAGCTTGTCAGCTTTTTCATTTATGATATATAAAAAAGTATTGTAACTGATAAGAAACTTGAAGATTGCTACTACTCTGATACTGGTATTACTCATTTTATTCTTTGGAGGCTTAGGTCACTCTTATTCTCTTGTCATCATGTGCAAACTAATATTACTTAGGATTGTACTGATTATAGCTGTGTAAATAAATATCCAGTATTGAAGGCGGAGACTTATAGAGAAGTTTATAGAATATAAAATTCAATTATATACATGTTTATTTATTGAAGGATTGAAATTTGTTGCCCTCTCCTTGTCACGTTCTCCTATTCAGTTCTAAATTGAAATGAGGAATTAGAATAATTAAGGACATATTTCTTTTACTTTTCAACTTAATTCCTGATATAATATCCTTTTCTACCTACATATTGTGGTATTTTTGTTGTTGTTGTTGCTTAATTTGTTTTGGTTTCCTTAAATAGTGTGTCCAACCAGTGTTTGCTTTGAGTTTTTGGGCTCAGCATTCTAGATGCCAGTATAATCCTAGATACCTGCCCATACTCAAATAACAAGAAAATATTCAGTACCCACTGGGTACATCCTCTGTGCTAAGCCCTATGGGGATATATTTCTTTAAAAGAACAATCCTTTTCCTTAAAGACACTATAATCTAGAGGTAATCAAAGGATTTAGGAAACTGAAGGGAACTCAGACACCATCTAGACTAGTTCCTTCATTTAACAGATGAAGAATCTGAGTCCCTAAGAAGTTAAGTGGCTTATCCCAGGGTCACAAAGTGGGTAAGCAATGAAGCTGGGATTTGAACCTGTGCCATCTGAATGTAAATGAAACAGTCTTTATCTTTCAGAAATTAAAATCAGTGTTCCATAAATATCACATAAAGGTGGCCTGGAATATATCAACTGTAGGTTTGAGCAGTTAGCAATTAATTCTCTAAGGAACTAACTTAGGCTGTGTAGACAAAAGATTTGTCTCTACCTTGAACTTTGTAGTTATCTTTATGCATTTTAAAATTCTACCTCACAGTATTGTAACAGTGTCATAGGAAAATTAAAAACTCTTTGAGCTAGGGAACATTGTTTTATTTATGTTGGTATCTCATAAATGCCTAATAACGTACTTCAAACATAAGTATGTGTTTGTGTGTGTATATATATATATATACATATATATATATACATATTATATATACATATATGGATGGATGGATGTATATATGCCTATGTGTATATATATATATATATACATATACATATATATGTGTGTGTATGTATGTATATATAGTAAACTAATTAAGACCCTAGATTATTAAAAAAATAACTTGAATAACTTATTAGTATAGGAAATTGCAGGGTAAGGGAGATCTTTCTACCAATAGATATGAATTAGTGGACAAATCTTAAGGAAGTTACTTGGGGTTCAGAGTGATTTAGCGAGTCAGCCAGTCATAAAAGGAAATGACCAAGACTGAACTTGAACACAGATTTTTAATCTCTAAATCAAACATTTTTTCCACTTGTTGCATCATCATCATCATCATCATCATCATCATCACCATCACCATTGCCTTCATTATTACCACCATCATCTTCCCCATTACCATCATCACAACAAAAACAATTTTATTTAATCACTCTTTGGTTCATTCATTCATTCATTTTTCATGGGACTTGTGATTTTGTTAGTGTAGAGAGCTCCCAAAGGTAAGTTCTTTTGCCAGTCCAGATTTGTACCTTTGTACCAACAGTTTAAGGTTGGCAGTGGTTAACCAGTTTAACAGGAAAAGTAGCTACTTAGTCCTCATTGACTCTCACCTCTATGTGGTTGGAGTCACTTTCCCAAAATTTCTTCTTTCAACCTTCCTTTAGACTTTCCCTTAGTCATTGTTTTCACTCTCCATCACTGAGGGTCCATGACCATCAGTGACCATCTGTGATTCTTTCAGGAGAGAATAAGTGGGGAAGGGGAAAATTTTGTCTGAGATTCCAGGCTCCTGTTCTTTAATAAGACAGTGTCATTCTCCTTCCTCTTGTTCACTCTGCCCTAAATCAAGTTGCACATTCAGGGTATCCTCTGAACATCGTTCTCTCTCCTGAGTCAGGCAATCGATCAGCAATCCTTTATTAAGCACTTACTATTTTCCTGGCACTGTGCCAATTTGTAGGGGTACAAAAAATGATAAAAAGTAGTTCCTTTTCTGTTAATAATAACAAAGAAAGAGAGCATATAAAAAGAGGAGCTGAAAAAGTATGGGAAGGGAAGGTGCTACTCTTTAAAGACACGGTAGTCAAGTTCAGAGAAAGATCTGGGTCTTTTCTCCAAAATAGAGATTCTAGGAAGAACTCACCAGTGGGAGAAAGGGTACTCAGAATTGAAGTCAAAAAGCATCTGACTTTCTTGGAGCTGGAAGGAACGATATTGTATTAGAATATATCCCCAGAAACACAATCATATAGGTAATAAACACTTTTCTCTTTAGCCTGAAGATAAATGGGTTTCGATTGCCTGCTCTGTCTCCTCTGCAAATAACATGGTGTTAAAGAAATTTCGAGAGTAATGTTGTCAAACTCAAATAGAAATGGGAGGGAACATTTAACTATAAATAAGGCTCACTGCCAGTTGCATATTGACTTAGAAAATCACATATTAATATTATTTACATTCCATTGTGTTTTTCGTTAAAATTTTTTCAATTACATTTTAATATGGTTCAGGTGGCACTGCCCACAATGCTGCTCACAACTCTGCTTGTCATCTCTCTTTGACCCCTCTCCTCTAGGGCATTAAGGGATATTTATCTAGGGATAAATATGGAACGAATATGTGTCAGGCCTTTTCCAAAATGATCATGCGAATATGTTTCCAAGGACCAGATGATCTCAGACATTTGTGACTCAGGACAAAATGAAATAATTAAATGGACATTGGGAGTAGATTACTTGGATACAAGTAATGATACAAGACCTGATAGTGTTTACTATTAATGCTCATCAGTTTTTTGATTTATCCTTATGTTTTATGGTGTTTATGCTTATTTTTGAGCTTTATTGCCTACCTTGGGGATATGTAAATCTCCTTTCTCAAATTAATCCATTGTGAGCTTTCTGAGTAGTTAGATCTGCAGGCTGACTTACATAATTCTAATTACAAATACATAAAAAATCTTATAGATTTGGCTTATGGATAAGTAATCCATAAGGGGGTATGGGTTGTTTCCTCCTCCATGAATCAAAAAGGGGAATTGAGGGGATTAGAACCACAAGTGTTAGTGGGAAATGAGTGAACCACACTGTCTCTAACTTGTGACTGATTTCTGGAGTTAGCTCAGTTTCCTTTGTATTCAGTTTTGGGGCTAGTCCAATTTCTATACTGAGAGTAAACTTTATTCAGTTGTGGGAAGTGTGAGAAAATCGTATTTCATTGTTTGAACCTAGACCACCTTTGCTCAGAAACTGAATCACCTCTCTCTGCTCTTTAGAGACCCTCAACCAAGGACCTAGGTTATGCTAATCAGTCAGACCTGAGGACTGATGCAAGGATTTTTCTCATAATTATACATCTCAAGAATAATATATATTTTCTCTGAAAACTGGCCCTATACTGGTCCATCAGTTATTGTTTCCATGTTCCTTTGATAGAATACAGTTGCGGGGATTAGGACACCTCATTTTTAATTTCAAGGAATTGCACCTATCCATTCTCTCCTTTCTAACCTGAAAAGTCCCTAATCTTTGCTCTAATTAGAAATCAAATTACTTAATTTTGTATCCTTATCAATTATTATTTTTTTAATTATTTGGTTTTATTTCATTAGATGTTTTCAATGCATAAAAATCTGTTTCCCCCTATATTCAGGGTTCAGTACCAAAGCTGAAGAAAGCCTGGAACCAATTTGTTATGCAATTGGCATGCAATGCTTAATAAAGCAAGACACTCAGAAGCTCAAACATACATTTCCTCAGTCATTTCTTCTTTCACCTGCCATACAGGAAGGGCTAGAACTCCTAGGCCAAGTGTTAGTCCATGCAGCTTCTTAGCATAGAGGTGTCATACTGGAATGTGTTGATTTTAGAATCAGAAACAGTAAGGTTCTCATCTTGCCTCGGACCCTGGGCTGGCCCTAACTTCCTCCCAGTCTCAGTTCACTGTAAAGTGGAGATAATAATAGTACCTGCCTCACAGGTAGATCAGGATAAAATGAGATCAGATGTGGAATACTTTGCAATCCTTCCAAAGCTATGTAAATGCTAGCTATTAGTAACAAATGATCTTTGTTTAAGGCCTATTATTTTAATACCTCAGACTCTTTATGATATGCTTAATCTACGTGAGACTTTGAAAAGATTTATAACTAATGATGGTAGAACCTCATACTTTATCTGCAAAATTACTACAACTATTTTTTTCTCTTCTTTTTCTTTTTTTTTTTTTTGAAGAGAAATATTATCTTTGAATAACTGTGGTAAAGACCACTATCGCCAATAACTTTCTCCTATCCTTCCGGTTACTACATAAATATTCTTGGTAGAATTACTTCAGATGGCAAGATTTGAGAGATGTACTCTTTGCTCAAAGAGTAGACTTTCACACGAAGGGAGACTGACAAAAATTTACAACCTGAGTGTGCTTTCCTTCAATATCATCAGACAAATAAATTTAAAACCAAATGAAGGACCAGCATTAGTGATGCATGCTTGGAATATCAGTCAGGCTTCTCAAGAGTCAGATTTTCTATTTGTTGAGGAATCTGCTTTGGTGTAAAGGTACCAAATCATCTTCTAATTAGCTGTTCAAGTTGTGGCTGTTTAAATCATCTTGATAATGTTACTGTCTGACACTGCTTTTTAATCTCAAATGCAAAAAAAATGTGTCAGCTCAAACAGGGGTCACTTGGAAGCCCAGTTCTTTGGGGAGCAGTGCACTGGCTGATGGAACCATAACACTGGCAATATAAAGTAATAATGAATGTGTGTGTTGTTTGTCTCATGTGAAATGGTCTGCAACTACACTTCCTCCTGATTGCAGATTTCATTTGTTCCTTGTTTCCTCTCAATAGTGTTATTCTAAGTCCCCTAGGACAGTTAACAAACCACAGTTTCAGATATTTTTTTCTTTCAGTATTGTTTCCTGAAATAATATTCGATTTTGTAACACAGTGCGCACTTTAACAGCATGTGTAAATGGCATAGTGGCCTTGAAAAAGGCTAACCTTGAATTCCTTTCCAGATACCTCTTAACTTCATTTCTGAGGCATACAATGTTATTTTATTTTGTTACCGAAGTCACATAATTAATGACAGCCCTTCTTTTCTATGAAGAATTTGAGAAGTTCAATGAGTTTCGTTAGCTATCTGTGAAGCAAAATTATAAAGTTTGTTAACACACACATACATATATACATGCACACGTGCACACACACACACACCTTGAGGCCACTATATATATTCACTAAGCTTTGACTGACCCTTGATAAAATTGTGAAGTAATGCAAGTTTGCTTTCACTACAATAATCATCCCTCTTCTTACATATCTTCTGTATCTTCCAGATGTCTACTGTCACCATATTGTTCTTTCCTCAATATTTTCCAAACTATAAGATTTTCCTAATCCTCTGCCCACCATAAAAAAGCAAAAAAGCAAAACTTGTTTCTCTTTTACCCAGGAACCCTGAGGGTCTTCTCCTCTCAGTTTGATTTTTTTTTTTTATTAAAGGGGCCATTCCTTGAGTAACTACTTAAAGAAGCCTATTCATTGAATGGGTCTATCTCATTCAAAGTGAGAAAGGGGTAAAACCTCAGTCTGAAAGGGCCAGGGTCTTACACTGCATCCCAGGCAACCTCCAGTTGTCATGATGAATATCAGGCTACTGGATCCAGATGGCTCAGGAGAAGAAAGTGAAGTTGGTGATCTTGCACAGCCCTTCCTTATTCAAATCAAAGTCAATTGCAAGTCATGTCATCATCTTGATGCCATGGTCCTCTTCAAGAACTAAGGATAAACACAACTGTCTCCTAAGACTACTCTGATAAACTAATTTAAGCTAAATCATTGAAGCCTGATAATAATTTAATATATTTTCTCAAATCCCTTTAAGCCAAAGGAATGATTAAAAATGGAATTCTAAACACCAAGACAGGCCTCTGAGCATGTTTTTAATCAGAGAGGCCTTTCTCTTCTCAATATTCCTCCAATCATATCTATGCATAAAGTGGTCCTTGTTTCTCATGTTTCTTTCACAGTAGTCAGCATGGAGAATTTACTGCACTGAAAGAAAGGGGGTAAATCAGAATATGCAGTAGAGATCTGGAGGATGAGAATGGGAAGTGGGGCCAAAGACTGAAGACATGGAGAAATTAATAGCAACAGAAAACAGGATTTAAACTGGAACTAGTAGAGACCAAGATTTGTAATAGTAAAGTCCTGTGGTCTGCTTTTCTGTACCATCTTTGTCCCAGCCTCTCAGTATCTCCACTTATATATTCCTCATTTGCAGCAGTCAGAAGCAGACAGAAATCATTTAACATCTGTTAAAATCTAACGTACTTCATTATGTTATTTCTAACCATTTGTTTTTAAGTTCAGTATTCTTATATATGGATGCAATTTAAAAAATATTTTCTGTCAGAGGTTGGAAAACATGATGTGCTAGATGCCTTTTAAATTTAATATTGGTGCTTGGCAAAGTAAGTTTAGCTAATTATACATTTTTAGAGCTCTGAATTCAGAAGGTAAAAAGTTACTTGGAAGTAGTAGATAGAGAAAAAAAATAAGCCCTTCAGATTACAAAAAGGACATGATAAAATTAATGCTAATGCAGTCAGGTGTTCTCTGTTGCTCTCTCTGGCTCCTCATGATTTTTTTTTAATAGAAGGAATGAAGAGAGTTTCTGCTTTGTGCACAACATTCCAGTAAGAAAGGAAAATTGTCTAGAGAAAATGAACTCCAGCTGGGAGAATAAGAAAGCCCATACCATCAAGTTTTTCAGTCAAACTTCAGAGTAGAAGAAATACTTCAGTAGTCTTAATGCTTATGGAGCTAAGAACTAGCTAAAAGTCTTACCATCAAGACTATAGCTTGGACAAGTAAAAACATATTCAAGATTAATGTTTTCCATTTCAGCCTGAAAAGTGAAGGGGTGGGCAATAAATAAGATTGAATTAAGCAGCTATGAAACATTTAAAGGTTAGTGGATATGTATCTAACTTCACGTAGGTGTTCTTATTTCTTTAAATCTTGCTCTAGGATTTATAATTCTATCAAATGATTTGCTAATATTATGAATTAGATAATATGTATGATTAAGTAAAATTAGTACTATCTTATTTTAGTTGCTTTTTTGAAGAGAACAAGAACAAAAGAATGGGACCATATTTTATGATGAGGCCAAGGTTATCCACGTGTAAGGAAAGCCACCTTTTTGAACCATGGGAACATAACCTAGGCATAATAGTTTAGTTGCTGTCATTTTCCTTTAATTATAGGTAAAATATCTAAAAAAATAACCTCAGAAGGACTAGTTTTGGTAAACGAATTATATAAAATAATGGTAAACATCGCACTTAGTAAACAACATTTCATTATCTGGTTTTGACCACAGAAAGCAGGTCCAAAGTAAAACTGAGAAGATGATGTTTGGAGCCATTCCACTGCTTCATAACACCTCTCCTTACAAGGTACTGTTGTAATATAGAACGTGTTTGTTCTTCACTGGTAATTGCAGTTGACATAAAAGTAAGCTAATCTTTTAAAATGAATAAATGAATATAAACTGCACTGGTCATCAGAGGACACAGGATCAGGCATGGATCAGGATGGACATCAGAGACTATCTAGTTCAACTTCCTTGTTTCCTAGTTAAGGAAACTAAATCCCAGGGAAATGAAGTAAACCTGTCAGGGATCGCAGAGGTAGAAAGTTGCAGAGGTGGGCTTTGAATCCAAGTCTAATAAAATCAGAGTCAATGCTCTTTACCCTCCTTAGGGAAACCCTCTCATTTCTCAGGGGTTTTTGGCTAGCTCGAAACAGAATAGCTATGAGGGCGGGGTAGTGGTTATTATTCTTTATCAAAGCATCAGATTTTAATGAACTTAATGTTTATTGCTGCCAAGGCAAGTGATATCAACATCACTGCATAAAATGTGATTGCATTAGAAAACACATATAAACATGAATGTGTATATCTATAGATAGATATACACATTTGTCATATATGTTTTACATGTATGTGTGTACAAATACATGTATACACATATAGATGTATATATAAAATCTTTATTCTGGTTTTTGTAACTATCACTGTACCATGTTCATAGTCAGTATTTAATAATACTATAGATAAGAATAATAGTAACAAAAATAACCATTAGAAAAATAATTTATCTAACATTTAAAGGTACATCCAAAGTATTATCCTTATAATATCTTTCTGAGGTAAGTAGTAAAATTTCATTATCCCCATTTTCCAGAATATGAAAATCAGGTTATTAGAGGTTAAGGGACTTGCCCATGCACACATGATCATATTCATAAATGTCTGATGTTGAATTCTAATCATGGGTTGAATTCTTGAAATTCAAGTTTTGACTGTGTCAATTACACCATGTTACTTCCTATTTCTCTGAGGAAATCAGTGCAGTTAGTTAAAGTTTTATAACAAATGCCATCTTCAGATGGCACATTTGTTAGATGATTAGAGAAATGGAATAGCAACATTGAAATAAATTCACTTATGAAGACCATTCAGGACACCAGTCTCCTTCCAGTGCCTGCCAAGAATTGTGTGGCCATGCGGAAGTTTCATCTCCCTGGGCCTTAGTTCACTTTTCTACTAAAAATGAGGGATTTAGGCTAGATGATTTCTGACATCTCTTCATGCTGTAACTATTTATGATGTTATGATTCAAGTATAAATCGCATTTAAATGTCTTTGCAATCTGCAGCTGGTGGCGAATTATAAATTTCCCTAAAATGTGTCCTTAAACATCAAATGTTCGTCTGATTTCATAATCTACTAAACACTCTCCAAAAAGTTATGGGTGGCATATTTAAACTAAAAATAAAATAAACCATGCTTTCTATATTAGATTTGAACTTGATACTTTGACTTTGGAGTGAAATGGGAGCACTGAAAAGGAGAACATATATCGAAGAGATTTTTCTTCCTTCCTTCCTTCTTTCCTTCCTTCCTTCCTCTTTCATTCTTTCTTTCCTAATTCAATATAGAACTGAGTTTTAATGAACTTCTTTGCTTTTGGCTGCCAAGACAATAACATTAGTCTAGCTTGATAAAATGTGACATGTTGGGAAGATGCTCTAAAACAGCTCTTATGAATTCCCTTGACAGTATACAGAACAAACAAGACTAGGCTGGAAGAGTATCAGAATGTAAGATCGAATACTACTAAAGGAGGAGTTACTAACTAGTCCCACTTGAGGGCTTTTCACCTTCAGGTGACAGTTTGTCAAAGGCATCATGTGTTCATGTTGTGTCTTGAATGGAAAAGTGAAACTGAGAAGTAAAGTGACTTGAAAAAAGGCAAAACTCAGAGATCATAGCAGCTGTAGCATAACTGTAGGGCTGTCACAGAGAAAATGGACTAGATTTAATCCATGTGGTTCCAGAGGGAATAAGTAGGATCACTGAGTGAAATATGATCCAGTCAATTTGAATTCAACAGAAGGCTAATACACACCTAGCTAATATATGGTAGGCACTGAGAATTGAATGATGACAAAGTTATATCACCTTTTCTTTCAGGAAGCTTACAATCTAATAAGCTGGAATACAGAACAAAATTAAATGTAATAGATTATAACAGTTTTAATACTGAGATGAATAATACTTTTATATCACTTTACAATTTACAAAGCACTTTATGTACATCATCTTATCTTAGTTTCGCTAATGAAAGAGAATTTACAGGTACAAAAAGTCATATCCAGGCTAAATATGCTAAGACAATCTGAGTATGGAGAAATCACTGAGTTGTGGGGTGAGTCTAGTCAAGTCAACAAACTTTTATTAAGCCCCTGCTACATGCCAAGCACTGTACTGGAATACAAAACAAGTGAAAAGACATGCCTTACTATCAAGGAACTCACAGTCAACATACAAAGAAGTATGTATGAATAAGCTATAAACAGTATAAATTGGAAATAATCAACAGAAAGAAGGTACTAAAATTAAAGGAGACTGGAAAAGGCTTCTTGTAGCAGGTGTAGTTTTAATTGGAAGTTGGAAAAAGCAAGGGGACTCAGGAGGCAAAAATGGGGAAGGAGATCATTACAAGCATAAGAGATAGCCAGTGAAAACGCTCAGACTTGGGAGATGAAGTGTTATGTATAAAGTTGAATCTCAGAGCACATGGAAGGCACTGGTAATGGGGACTGGAGAAGGCTTCCTATAGAAGATGGGATTCTGTTGAAACTTTAAGGCTGCTAGGGAGGTCAGTATTCAGAGTGAAGTAGGAAATGTGTTTCAGGCATGGGGGAGAGCCAGAGAAAACACCTGGACCTGAGATATGGAGTTTCTTGCTCCTGGGATAGCCATGAGGTCAGTGTCACTGGATTGCAGAGTACCTGTCAGGGAGCAAAATGTAAGAAAAAAAATAAACAGTGTTTCATATGCTCAGAAATCTGTATTTTATTTATTTTCCTGAGAAGCAAGATAACTGACAAAACTGAAGAACAAAGAAAAGTGGAATAACTATTCTATCTCATTCTTTACTATGAGGCAAAGTCTCCCATAAATGAGTGAATTCGAGAAGTCTATGTAGGTGGGGCATTCTGTATGGTGCTAAATTTGGCAAATATATGTTCTATTATTAGGTGGACTAATACGGATTTCAAGGACATTCAACACAGATATGTCATCTTTTCCTATCTGATATTACTGGGGGGTCTCATTATACTATATTTTCTTTGAATGAGATCTCTCAGTTCCTTAGTTTTGATTCAGCCTTTCACTCCTTTTACCGTCCATCTGATAATTAACTATGGTTAACAATTTCTACTTTCTTAGTAGAACACTTGGGACCTAACTGATATTTATAAATCAGTATGTGGTTTATTGTTGGAAGGCAGCTTAGAAGCATGCACTTTTTACTGCTATTATTATTTCTATTATGTTGTTATTATTATTATTTTTTAAGGGAAAGTTAATCTAAAAATCACTGCCATAGGCATGTAGTTTGAAAGATGAGATCCATAAATCTCAAACTCTAATGTTCAAAGCACCAAAGTTATTATTGAAAAATACCAAATCCTCAAATTAGAAATCTGCTTGGAAATTAAGTGGGTTTGTTCTTAAGCAACACAGTTTCTAGAAAATTGTATATTTTTATTTTAAAATGGGTAGATGTATCTGTCTATTTTTAGGATATTTTTTAAGCTGGAAGGAACCTTGAAAAAATCAAAACCTCACAGAGGTGGAATTTTTCTTTTTGTTTTTTTGTTTGTTTGTTTGTTTTTTGCTTTTTTTCTTGTCTTTTAAAAAAATTTTTTTTTTATTTTTAATGTTCTACAATCACTACTATAAAACTTAGATTTTTTCCACCCTACCTACCCCCACCAAACCCCTCCTTCCCCAAGACAGCATACAATTCTATATAGCATCTACACATACATTCCTATTGAATACATTTTCACTATAGTCGTGCTGTGTAGACGAACTAAAATAAATGGGAGAAATCATATAACAAACCAAAACATAATACACACACACACACACACACACACACACACACACACAAATGATCTGCTACATTCTGCGATTGAATTCCATAGTTCTTTCTCTGAATGTGGAAGGCATTTTACCTTAGAAGACCACTGGGATTTTTTTTTATGTCCTTGAATTGCTATGAAGATCCAAGTCTACCAGAAAAAAACTCTCACATACTGTGATCATTGCTGTGCACAAAGTTTTCTTGGTTCTGCTCCTTTTGCTCAGCATCAGATCATATAAGTCTTTCCAGGCCTTTCTGAAGTCTTCTTGTTCATCATTTCTTATGGTGCAATAGTACTCCATTACATTCATATACCACAGTTTATTCAGCCATTCCCCAATTGATGGGCATCCCCTTGATTTCCAATTTTTTGCAACTACAAAAAGTGCTGCTATAAATATTTTTGTACATGTGGGACCTTTTCCCATTTTTATAATCTCTTGGCAATACAGGCCTAGTAGCAATATTGCTGGGTCAAAGGGTATGCACATTTTTGTAGCCCTTTGGGTTTAGTTCCAAAGTGCTCTCCACAATCGTTGGATGAGCTCACAGCTCCACCAACAATGAATTAGTGTTCCAACTCTCCCACATCCTCTCCAGCATTTATCATCTTCTTGTTTTGTCATGTTTGCCCATATAATAGATGTCATGTGGTACCTCAGAGTTGTTTTGATCTGCATCTCTCTAATCAAGTGATTTAGAGCATTTTTCATATGATTATAGATATTTTTAATTTCTTCCTCTGAAAATTGCCTGTTCATATCTTTGACCATTTATCAATTGGGGCAGAGGTGGAATTTGACTTCAGTTTTCTTGACCTCAAAACTAACTCTTTCCATTATGCCTCTTTATCCCAGAGCAATTCTAATTTGCAGACTCTAGAATCCATGCTCTATCCTGCATGAGAGAAACATTTCTTGTGCAAGCAATGATGGATCCCACTGAAGTCCTAAAATACATTCTAGATCTGTCCTCATTTTCATCTTCAAATAATCTAAGGAGTTCAATGTTTGAATAGAATAATTAATGGGATTATCCTTCCATCTCTTCCACTTTGTAGTCCCTTGTAGATATTCCTGGAATGAAGCAATTCTTCCAGACCAGTAGCCTCAGACATCAGCATGGAAATTAACTCCTGTATAGATGCATCCTAGCAACTGTGCCTGTGGTATAATAACTATAGCTACTAAAGACCCAGAAGTGAAAATTCTTGTCATCAAGATCCTTGGCACTGTTAAATAGCTCAAAATCAGAAAATTGATATGACTTTATCAGTAGAAATCACATTAAGAGGCATTAATGTCTGCTTTGCTAGTCTACTCTAATGACCATGTGTAACAGCAAGCACCCTAGCATACCTAGGATAGCCTGCTAGGATAGGTTCTTTGATCTGCTTTAAAAAGGAAAGAGTTTCAAAGGGGTTAACAATCCTTCTTTAATTAAACATATATAATTCATTGACTACTTCGGGGAAAAAGTTAACACGTTGAATATGGAGAAAATACAAACAGAGAAAATACAAGCAGAGAAATTAGCACAGGGCTCCAACTTCCTGATCAAATAATACAATCAGCTACATACACCACCAGATAGGGGAGCACCAACAACATTTGAGTAGTGGGTGGGAGTGGGGTGAGGGGGGCTTTTAACAAACAGCTACTCAGAGCCCCATCCAGGGAATCAAAAATTCCTTCTCAAAAGTGAAACCCCCAAAGCAAAACACCAACCTCCCAGTATATAGTTTTCAACTAATAGGCTCAGAGCCCGAAGGCATCACAACCCATGTAACTCAGCACAGCTGTGAACTACTGGGGTTCAAAGGAGATTGAACCTTCAGATGTTCGCAATTTAACCTGAGCCTGGGAAACTGAACTCCAAAAAGAAAAAAAACAACAAAAAACTCCACTTTGTTTGTGCTTACACCATGGGGTCTTTCCATTTGATTTAGGTTGAAACCTTTCATATCTGTGGTATCCCCTATCAGAATGTAAGTTCCTTGAGGGCAGAGATTGTCTTATTTTTATATTTATATCCTCTGTGCTTAAAACAGGGCATGGTACACAAAATACTATAATTATTCATTTGTTCCTGTCTCTATACCCCTTTCTTGAATAGCTAGACAGAACTGGAAATAATTACATAAAGGTTGTAAGGTGTTTCGCCTTAATTGAGTGTGGCCTTTTGACTGAGTCTATGTTTTACCAAACAAATCCTCTTATTAAGGGGATTTGTTCTGTGAAGTTTAGATCCAGTCAAAGAATTCACTTGAGGATCTAGAAGCCTGCATGTGGCCTGGAAACAGAAGGTTCTTCACCTCTGGAAATACTCTGATATGAGAATGTCTTTGAAGAACTTGATGATCTACCAGTTCCCTCAAATCTTCCCTGATCCCCAAGTTGATGCCTGAAAATTCAACTGTCAGAGCCTTATCCATTAAAGTTATGACTTTGGTCTCTAATAAATTTAAAAATCAAATCTAAATTCAACAGATCTATGTTGAATACTTGACATATGCAAATTATTGGATTAGGTATTATGGAGAATGAAAAAAAAATAGGGCATCATCCTTACACATAAGAGTTTACACTCTAGTAAAGGAAGAAAGCAGATATATATATTACAAAAGACAAAGTATATGGGTACCATGAAAAAGGTGCAAAATGCTTTGGGAATTCAAAAGATAGGTGGAGGAGGAAATAATGGTTGTTCAAAGTGGGAGGAACAGCATCCTGATAAGTTTTAGAATCATGAAGCCACACAACATATTTAGTAAAGTAAGGAATTCATTCTTGTTAGAGCATAGAGTACAAGAAGTCATGTATCAGTATAAAAGTTCCAATAAATGGGTTAAAGTGAGATTGTATAAAGTTTTACATGCCAGGGTAAGAAGTCTGAATTTTATCCAGGAGAAAAAATGATTAATTTTGGAGGTTTTTGAGCCAAGGGATGAATATTACTTAGAGCTGCATTTAAAAAAAATTACCTGGCTCAAAAAGAGGTCCATGTTTCTATATGTGTGTGTGTATACATATATATATATATATGTGTGTTTTATATGTAGTATAAGTATATATATATAAGTATATATAAAATACATGTATATGTGTATATAAAATATATGTATAAAATATATGTATGTGTACATGTATATGTGGGTTTGTATGTATAAGCCTAAACTTAGTCTTATTTGGGAGGAATCATGATCATAAGACTTAGAGGACTTAGAAATATAAGAGACCTTAAAGACCATCTCATCCAAACCTCTCATTATGCAGATGAGGAAAGTAAGGCCCAAAGAAGTGACAGATTGGATAAGAGGTAATAAAAATATCAACTAGTTTAAAAAATTATGGAATAGAAGGAAGAGGGTGTTTAAAAGAAACAACAACAAAATTTACAAAAGGAGTAGCAGGATAATTCAGTAATTGCCAGTGCTGAAAGAGGAGAATTGTTTTTAACAGAAAGGAGCAGTAACTATAAGATGGGAGATCAAATGTGGTCACTCTACTTTTCATCTGCTGCCTACCTGGTTTCAACTCCATGGAACAAAATGCCCTTTCCAGCACAGAATCATAGCTTCTAAACATACCACCATGCTGCTGACCCAAGTCTTATTGACACTGTCTCCCTGAGCTTCTCATGAGATTAGAGGATGGGAGGGCAAACTCCTCCCAAAGCCTTCCTTTAAAGTGGGCAGAAACTGGACTCTCAGTTCTTCACTCTGCTTTGCATCTATTACCCTGCCTGGCTTAAATTCCATGGAACAGGACACTCCTAGGTGTTCCCTCCCTTCCTCCTTCCTGCCTTCTTCTCTGTGTTCCCTCTTCCTTTAGGTTATAAGCTCCTTGAGCAGAGGGGCTATTTTTCTCTTTATTAATTATATCTCCAGCCCTTAGCATAGTGTCTGACACACAGTAGGCACTTAATAGGTATTTGTTATATTAGATTTATTGGATTGGTAGAGAGGCTAAGGAAGAGGAAACTGAGAAAAGCCACTTGATTTGGGCTTTAGGAGGCTACTGATTATTGATGACCTTAGAGAGATGTTTCTGTCAAAGAAAACTGGATTATAAGGAATTACTGGATGGTGAGAAATCAAAAGCATTATGCCATATATCCAATTTTATTGCAAATTGGCTTTTAGAGCCATAACCAAGAATGCACTTAGACCTAACTATGTATCTGACAAATTGTGTATATTTCTTAGTATCCTCTGTTCTATTTTGTCTAGGGCAGTACCCATGGAGAGAGTTCATCCATGTCTGGGGCAGAGGTGGAATGGAACAAGGAGGTGGTGTCAGAGTCAGAAAAACAAAACTAAAATGCAAAGTCAAGCATGGTTCAACAGCCCTGATTCTCATTCAACTGCTCCCTTTGGGTATGTACTTTCACCTTTCAATTCCTGGTCCATTTGTCTCACCTTTGACCTGCAGTTCTTATTTAGTAATCCAACTTGTCTGCCTCAAACTCCTTACTACCATCATCCTCTTTCTCAGGCATCATAACTTAACCAGTTCAAACACTCTGCCTTCCAATGAAACAAGTAAAACCATAAACAAATTTGCAATAACAACAAGGGAGAATAAAACATTTCCTAGACTATGGGGCACTGTCTTTTGGAAACATCAAACCCATTTCTTCTTTGGTGTTGGTGTTTGGTGAATCTGAATGAATTCTTTTTTCTGCCATAGCTGGCTTCTGCTTTTCTTGCCTGATTCTGACAGTAAACTTCCTAGACATCCACCTTAGCAACACCTATAGAGTGTCTTCCTGGGAGTTCCTCTTTTCTTTAGGTGCCACTTCCATAGCAAAGAAAGATTAGAGAGAGCTGGGCAGCACATGCAGCACAGTAGTACAGGACTGCCTCTGTCAACTCTCAGACTCTGCCTTTTGGCATCTTTTAACTATCTTTTTTCATAAATGGAGAACACAGGAGAATAAATAGAGAATCGGTGGAACCTCCTAAATTTTCTAGGCCAAACACCTCATTTAACTGGTTGAGAAATTGAGGTCCAAAAAGATCTGGACTGCTTAATGTATTACAGCTAATAAACTGAAGAACCAAATTTAAATACAAGTCGCCTGACTCAAATCCAGAATTTTTACAGATATCCTCTTTCTTTCTCATTCAGTTGTCCCCTATCAATTGGGTGAGGGTTCCTTTACGTGTTGTTTTTGTTGATAATGATGATATTGATGACCTTATGTTCCATAGAGGATGGGGGTACTTCAGCTTAAATACACCTTGCTTCCAGGACCTCTGAGCTTCAAATACGTGCCTTAATTTGAGAATGGGCAGTAGATCTCAATGATACTGATTGTGTCAACATTGATTTAAAAAAATAATAAGTAGCTGAGGATTATAGGGACAGCCAAGAAACATCATGACTGGGGGAGAAAACAGCCTATCTAAATAAGTTGTGAAGGTCACTGATGCACTCTTGTATTGTATTTCCAGAAGGTAAAGGTAGAGTAGGATGAGGTTGGAGAAGAAAAGAAAAGAAAATTACTTCACAGTGACACAACTCTGGTGTTTCTTTGAGATAGTAATATGCCTTAATTATTTTGTTTGCGGTCTAAAATTCCCCCTAGTTTTTAGACTTTCATATTTGAAATCAAGAGATTCTTTAAGCTACTTTCTTAGTGGAAAGCCCAAGGATCAGAGAGGGACTGAATTAAATCTCTCCTCTGACACTTATTTCCTGTGTCAATATGACAAGTCATTTTTCCTTGGGACTCAGTTTATTCATCTGTAAAATGAACTTGTGGTACTAGATGACTTCTGAAGTCTGTCTTCCAATTCTCTATCTATGATCCCGTGGATATGCTCAAATAAGGAAACCTTCAGGTTAACTCAATGAATATTAATTAGGTCATGAGGTCTTAGATTTGGACCTAGATAGGCTTTTTGAGGTCATCTAATTCAATCCCTTCCTGTTAGATAAATAAATTCGGTACCAGAAAGGTCAGGTGATTTGCTCCAGTTCACTCAGGTAGTAAGCATAAAACCAAAGTTAGGTTGGATTCAGACTCTGGAGATTATTGAATGCTAGGTAGAAAAGTTGGGGCTTTGTTCTACAGACTTTGGGGCTCAACCTGAGGTCCATGAATAGATTTGAGAGGGTCCATCAACTTAGAAAGGGAGAAAAATTTGTATTTCCATCTATCTAGCTAGATATCTGCCTATCTATATTTTTTACTATCATCTAACCAAAATTTGTCACTTTCTTCACTTAAGAATTAAAAATAATATTTTGAGAAATCTATAGGCTTCACTAGATTGCCAAAGGGACACATGCCATAAAAAGGATAAAGAATCCATAGTATTGAGCAAAATGAATACTGTAAGAAATCTCCCAGGATCAGTATCTAGGAAGCCTGTGAAATTTTGTCTGATTTTTTTTAAGTTAGGAATCTTATAATTGTACCCTTGGATAATAACTGAAAGCAAGTTGAATGAGAAGCAGTTTTAGGACTGAAGATTACAGGAATAAATGCAAAAAGAATAAAAAGTAGTTGAGGAGTTAAGGCAACTACCCCCAATGGCCATATATAGTACAGGGAACCAGCAGAGAAGTATTTAATAGCAAACTAGATCAGTATTTTAAAATTAGTTATAGTATAATCTCTACCTTCGAAAGATTTAGAAGTTAACTGCCTAGGAAATGGATCTAGCAAGAAAGAGTTAAAAAAGGGTTCGTACAGCAGTACACCAACCAGTTCCATAACTTTTTTTTTCTTGCTTTGCCAAGAGGAGAAGGAAGATGCAAAGTAGTCAGCTGGAACTCGGCAGGGGCATTCTAACTAATTAGGGATTTTAGAAAGGCCGACAGAGGTCATCTCTCTCATCAGCTAACATACTAAGTAAGAGGAATAGACCATTTGCATCTTTGACAGATAGAAAATTAAAGGCTGAAGGGAAGTTCCTGAAAGGTCTTTTGACACCTAAGTACCTAAAGATTTCTCCAGTGTCTGCATCATTTTTTTTTTTTAAATAATGGGAGGGAAGATTCTTTTGCTAAGGGCTAAAATCTCTTCCTTTGTTTTCTTACCCAAGAAGTCATTATCCACATGGTGATGATGAACGCTATTTTCAGACAAAGTAATTGGATCAATAAGCCTAGTCAGGAAGGAAATAGCCTGATAGGAAGAGCAGGGTTGAACTCCTGCTTTTGAAACACACCAACTGTGTGATCTGAGGGAAGTAACTTACCCTCTCAACACTAACTCTCTAAGACTAAAAGTTGCATAGAAGGTAGAAAGATACATTAGTAGAGTTTTCTAGTGGAGGATAGGGGTCCCTATGACAAGAAATCATATCCAGTCTTTAACTATAAATGTTAGTTTTGGAAGCTCAAATCTGAAATGACAGCAAACATCACCATGCCAGTGAAGTTTTTTTTTTTTTTTTTGGTTTTGTTTTGTTTTGCTTTTTTGCAGAGGAGAGGAGAGGGGACAATTTGATCAGAGTTGCCTTCCCCAACCTCTAACCTAGAAAAAAAAGAAGAAAGGAACACTCACTCAAATATTAAGGGGGATTTCTTTCCCTGTCTTTCACTCAATCACAAGGGGAAAAAAAAACACACAAAAAACCTGATGATCAAAAGTTGAGGATACAAAGGTCATCTTAGCCAATCAGTATCTGAATAGGAATGCTCTCTACTTATAACATCCTTGACAAGTGGTCATCCAGTATAAAAATTGCGAATGATGCTGACCCTACAACCTTTCAGGCTAGCCTATTTCATTTCTGAACAAGTACAATTGCTAATTATCTTTATCCCTATACATCTGAAATCTGCTATCTCTCCGTAATTTCGAACAATTAGTCCTAATTCTGTTCTCTGTGGTCATGAAAATTAAGTCTAGTACTTTCAAACATACTAAGAATCTCAGAATCGAAGAGGAACCTCAAAGGTATCCAATATACACACTTGAGCAGAAATCCTCTCTGTGGCATACCTAAAAGACAATCTAATAATAGGACATATACTACTCTTGGGAGCAGTAAGACATTTGCCCTCAAATAATTCAGACTTGACTGGCCAGACCTTCATAAGACACTGGGGACCTGATTCTATTTCAAATAAATTATCCATTCAATAGATAATGGATATTCTGTCATCATTCAGCCACTTCACAATCTTGAAAATGTTTTTTTTTTTTAAAGGAGGGTAAGATGGGGTAAATTGAGGACACGTAGTCTAGGTGTTCACCTCACATCTATGAATATGTATTTTTTAATATTTTGATAACTGCATTTCAACATAATTGGTTTTCTTTGAAAAAAAATTATGTATTTTTGATGCATTTATTTATATTATTCTTTATTAGAATGCAAAAGATGGTGACACAAAAGGATTAAGAACCCTGGGTCTAGTCAATATTGCCAAGTCAAGGAAGATGAATTTCAGTTTTCCAATATATTTAGACTTCAAATTGCATTTCTACTCCAATAGCTTAGGCGTGTGGTCCCAAGTTCACTGGATTACTACACAGCTTGAACTGTGTCTCCTAATAAACTGAGAAGGTAAGTTCAAGAAATAAACTGCTACAGTGTGTGTTTTTAACGATTCTCAAGTTATATTAAAAATAGGAATCTCCCTTTAAAAAATTCAGGTATGTTGCAAGATGGATCTTTGCATAAAATAATGAAATCTGCTTTTTGGATTAAGAAAAGCAATAACTCAGTCAGACCCTGGCACAAGAGATGTTCCCCTGTTGAATCCCATTCTGTTTTGGGATGAAAAAGAGAATGAGTTTGAAAAGAGGCTGACATATTTAATGCTTGTAAAACTGTAAAGATACTATATTTTTAATAAGCTTCTGCCTGTGCTGTCACTTTTTACAATGACAGTGCTATAGAGTATCCATTTCAAAATAAGAATTTTAAACAGAGAACTGACTTTGTTCACCTTAACTCTTTTTTTTCTCTTCCTCTCAACAAGGACCATTTTATAGAGAATCAAACCAGTAAGCATGAAGACATATAATTCAGAAGTGAAATACAATTGTATGATTGAAACAGGTTCTAGAATCACAGTTGGTTTCAAAATGCAAAGCACTGACCTTTTACTTTAAAAAAAAAGCAGTCTCCCTCGCAAACTTCCTGCCTAATCATTCAAACTCTCTATATTACAGTTAAGTTATCTAGTGAAAAGTCCCATAAAGATTTTTGTCTCCGAACGTCCGTTTCATTTGCTACATTTTAAGGGCTGCTCAAATTCCTAAGTGAAAGAATTTCACTTAAAGATAGAATAGCCTTAGGCAAAACTGTTAAATGGGCAATATTTATCTTTACCAACCTATTACCCTACTCCTCTATACAAGTGCCTCTGCCCTTCCAGAATAGATGTCTATTCTGCTGACTTGTAAATTATTCCATCTATGGTATGGTGTTGGTTGATAAGAGTTTATGGTTTAAACCCCTTTGAATATTTGCATTTAAATAAAATGTGTTGTTTTGGGGGGAACAGGGGTTGTTTTTATTTATTTGCTTTTCATAAATGAAGAGCTTTCAAAAGACAAAGGAATGACTCTAGAATGATGCAATTTCAGAAACTGAGACAGCTTATGTACTGTACAGGAGGGAAGGCCTCCCAGAAGCAACTAAAATTGTATTTTATATTAGATTATCCATATTCCTAGTTCGTATCACTGACGCTTTCTGAAGATACCCCCATAGAATCATCAAAATTATGAAACTATAAATTGAACCCTATCTCTAACCCCCAAATCCTAAAATAGAAGCTTATTTATATAAATATATCCATTCTCTCTCTCTCTCTCTCTCTCTCTCTCTCTCTCTCTCTCTCTCTCTCTCTCTCTGTCTCTCTGTCTCTCTCTCTCTCTCTCTCTCTCTCTCTCTGTCTCTCTGTCTCTCTCTCCCCCAGATATTTCTTTTAAAAAAGTTGCCCCCTGTTGTCATATTCCAGTCCCTGAATACCATCCCAACAAGTCTCAGTGACCTATGTAATTTAAATCACTTAAGAAATATTTTTAGATAAAATGTATATACAACCAATTCTTATTATGTGATTAGAAGCACTATGAAGATGTGGAATGCTTAACTTTGAAAGGTTGACTTCAGAGAGGGCATTTATGTCTTATAAACTATGGGGCACCTAGGTGGCAAAGTAGATAGAGTGCTGACCTGGAGTTAGGAAAATCTGAATTCAAATTTGGCATCAGGTACTTAACTAGCTGTCACTTAACACTGTGTATTGTTAATGTATTGTTAATGCCTTTTCAATGGAATTAATGTGTTTTTAGGGCAGTGGGAAGATCTTTCCCATCCATTAATAGCCCTATGTGACCTGCTTAAGCCACGTGAAGCCAGTGGTGGGAGGAGCTTGTTGAATGGGTAGAGCAAGAAGGGATGGAACAGGAGGAGGCTGAGCTGGAGCAGAACTGAGAAGAAGTTGGTCAGACTAGTCAGAGAAGGGAAGGACAGAGGAAGCAGGCAGCTAGGATTCTGAGTGTTTGTGGGAAAGTCTGATAATGTGTGTAGACTTTGGTTACTATGATGAATTTCTTTGTTGCTATGATAGATTTGGCTTTCTGGTGCTGGGATTCGGCTTTCTGGTGCTGGGATTTAGCTTTCAGGTGTAAGAATAAATGTTTTGGTTCTCCCTTTCATGTGGAGAGTCTGTTATATTTTGCAATTCAGAACAGCGCTGTCATATTCATAGCTGCTAAAGGCACTGTGAGCTTCACATTAGCATTACACCCTATTTGCCTCAGTTTTCTCTTCTTTAAAATAAGTTGGATGAGGAAATGGGAAACTATTCCAATATTTTTGCAAAGAAAACCCCAAATGCTGTCTCACAAGGAAACTGGGCACAGATGAATGCCTGGCACCATACACAAGAATAAAGTCCAAATGGATACATTATCTAGGTATAAAGACTGATTTAAACAAGTTAGGGGAGCAAGGAACAGTGTATTTGTCAGACATATGGAGAATGGAGGAATTTATGACCAAATAAGAGATAGAGAACATTATGAAGGGCAAAATGAATAATTTGATTACATTAAATTGAAAAGCTTTTGCACAAACAAACCCAAAACAACCAAGATTAGGAGGGAAGCAGAAAACTGGGAAAGAATTTTTGCAACTAGTGTCTGTGATTAAGCCCTCATTTCTAAAATATATAGAGAACTGAGCCAAATATACAAAAATACAAGTCATTCCCCAATTGATAAATGATCAGAAGTTATGAACAGGCAGTTTGAAAAGGAAGAAATTAAGCTATCTACAATCCTCTGAAAAAATACTCTAAATCACTACTGATTAGAGAAATACAAAACAAAACAATTCTGAGGTACCACATCATACCTATCAGATTGGCTAACAAGACAAAACAGGAAGATGATAAATGTTGGAGAAGATGTGGGAGAGTTGGAACACTAATTCATTATTGGTAGAATTGTGAGCTGATCCAACCATTCTGGAGGGCAATTTGGAACTATGCCCAAAGGGCTACAGAAATGTGTATACCCTTTGACCCAGTAATATCACTTCTAGGGCTGTATCCCAAAGAGATCGTGAAAATGGGAAAATATCCCACATGTACAAAAATATTTACAGTTTTGTCTTTGTGGTGGCCCAAGAACTAGAAATCAAGAGGATGTCCATCAATTCAGGAATGGCTGAATAAGTTGTGGTATATGAATATAATGGAATACTATTATGTTATAAGAAATGATGAGCAACAGGATTTCAGAGAGCCCTGGAAGGACTTATATGAACTGATGCTGAGTGAAATGAGCAGAACCAGAAGAACATTGTACACAGTAACAGCCACAGTGTGTAAGAACTTTTTCTGATAAAGTTAGCCCTTTGCAGCAATGCAAGGACCTAAAACATTCCCAAATGTCAGGCAAAATGCCATCCGCATCCAGAGAAAGAACTGTGGAATTGTATTGCAGAATGAAGCAGACTATTTTCTCTTGTGTTATGTTTTGCTTTGGTTTCGTTTCTCTCATGGTTTCTGCCATTCTTTTTTAATTCTTCTGTGCAACATGATGGATGTTAAAATGTGTTTAATAAGAATGTAACTGTAGAATTCAAATAAGATTACATGCTTTCTCAGTGAGGGGGGGGAAGAGGGGAAGGGGAGAAAATATACAACTTATGGAAGTGATTGTTGAAAACTGAAAACAAATAAATTAATCTATTTTTAAAATCCTTACAAAAAAAAGGAAAGAAAAAAGAATAGGACATGACTGAACAACAACAAAATAAACCATAGATAAATGGAAAGAGTGTTGGATTTATAATCAAAGGAACTGGGTGGATATCTAAGCTCTAAGTGACCTTGGGAAAGTCAATTAACATCTAGGCCTTTCTGTAAAATGATAATATTCAACTTTTGAGAAGATACAATAAAGGTGAAAATACTAGATCATCTTTGCTTCTTCTACCTTTGCTTCTACCTTCTGAGAAATCAAATCACTCATTTGACACTTAATCATACATAGGTTATCATTGGTGTCTTAAATACTCATGGGTATGTGTCTCGTCTCCACTAGATTGCAGTCTCCTTGAGGACAGGAACTACTTTAAACTTCTGGCTATCAACTATTGCTTTGAACACACAGTAGATACTCAAATAATTCTCAAATATATATTTCATCAGAAAGACTATTCCTCCAATCTCACATAGAATTTTAGATGGGTTAACATACTTAGAAACTCACTAGTATTCAGCTCCATTATTATGACACTGTCTCAGCCTCAGTCAGTGGAGAATTTTTTTCCATGATTTTTTTTTCATGGCCATTTGGAGCACTAAAAAGGAAATTAGTCCTACTGCCCTTATGGAATGAGTGCATATTTAACTTCCATGCCATAGACAGAAATTCAGTTTTATGAACCAGTTAAAAGAGAAAGTGCATGGTGTGCCTTTTGCAGTAGTTAGATATTGATATATGATTTTTTTTTTCCCTCAAGGCTACGCTGAGGCAGTAACAGCAATAAGACTTTTTAAAATGTGAGTGAAACTTTCATTGGAAGTCTTTCCACTACATGACTTTATGCAATTGGCTTGATGGCTTAAATAGTCACAGGCTGTAGGTTAAAGCAGGAATGAGACTGAAAACTCTTACAATAACACTGAAGTTGAAGCTTAATAACTGCAAAGCAACGTAATACTTCATAGAACTGTTCTTATTCAACCTTCATGGTATTTTAGTCTTGCAATATCTTTGCTATGAATCAGATTCTAGGGCATCACATGTCAAAGGGAACAGACACTGATAGTAGTCTAAGTTCTCCCTTTGCGTAATTCTTAAATTCTTTTCTACCAAAGCCTCTCTGCTGAGCTGACAGTTACAAGTCACTGAATAGTTCTTCAAGATTATTCACAATGACTTTGCCACCAGAACTCAAGTGTTGTGAAAATTACTATGAAACCTCAATAAAAATGGTTAAGGAAAAAAATGCACAATAACATTGTTTCCATTGGACATACAGATTCTGGTAACTCCACAAGTACTGGCCACCTTATCTACAAATGTGATGGAATTGATAAAAGAACCAATGATAATTTCAAGGAAGAGGCTCCCGTGATGGGAAAGGATTACTTCAAATATTCCACAATTCTTGAATAAGTTGAAGGCTGAATGTGAATGTGGTATCACTACTGATGTATGCTTGAGGAAATTTGAGGTCAGAAAGTATTATATGACAATTATTGATGCTCCATAATACAGTGACTTTATCAAGAACATGATGACAGGCACATTTCAGGCTGACTCTTCTGATTGCTATTTTTGGTGATGAATTTGAAGTTGGGTATCTCAAATAATGGGCAGATCCATGAACATGCCCTTCTGACCTACACACTATGTGTCAAACAACTGAACGTTAATGTCAACAAAATGAATTCCACTAACCCCCATTCCCACCCCAGCCAGTAGAAATATGAGGAAATTGTCAAAGAAGTCAATACCTATATTAAGAAAATTTCCTACAACTTTGATACAAGGGTTTTTGTGCCAGTTTCAGGTTGGAATGGTGACAACATTCTGTAGCCAAGCTCTAATATGCCTTGGTGCAAAAAATAAAATATCACTCATTAGAATGGCAACTTGCTTGAAACTTTGGATAGCATCCTGCCACCAACTCATCCAACTGACAAGCCCCTATTCTACCCTTCCAATATATCTACAAGATTGGTGATATTGGTAAGGTAACTTTTGGTTGTGTGGGAGACTGGCATTCTAAAATCAGGCATGGTGGTCACCTTTGCCCTAGTCAGAGTTACAAATGAAATAAAGTGTGTTGAAATTCACCATGAAGCTTTGACTGAGGCTCTGTCCAGAGATAACTTGATTTCAATGTCAAGAATGTGTCTGGCAAAGATGTCTGCTGTGGTAACGTGGCTGGTGATAGCAAGAATGATCCACCCATAGAAGCAGCCAGCTTCACTGACATTACGCTGAACCATTCAGACCAAATCAGCACTGGCTATGCACTTGTTCTAGATTGTCACATACCTCACATTGCTTGCAAGTTTGTTGAACTGAAGGAGAAGATTGATCACTGTTCTGATAAGAAGCTGGAAAATGGATGTAAATTTCTGAAATCTGGTTATGCTGTCTTATTGACAAGTTTCCAGAGAAGATCATGTGTGTGGAGAGCTTTTCTGATTATCCTTCTCTTGCATTGTTTTATGTTTGTGAAATGAGGCCAACTATTAATGTTGGTGTCATCAAGGCAGTTGACAAGAAGGCTTCTGGAGCTGGCAAGGTCACAAAATCTACTCACAAAGTCCAGAAGGCTAAATGAATATTCTATACAATACCTGCTGCCTATTCTTAATCAGTGGTGGAAGAACTGTCTTAGAATTGTTTTTTTCTTCTTCTTCTTTCTAAATTGGCCACTTAAGTTTAATAGTAAAAGACTGGTTAATGATTACAATACATCACTTTAGGAAAAAAGGAATGATTTTTTCTGAGCTCTTTGTTTCATGGCAGCTTTAAATTATTAGTTCTTAGGGGTAGCTAGGTAGCACAGTGACCAAAGCCTCTCACCAATGAAAGTTCTAATGAAAACTTGGGCTCTATGTCCAATTATTCTGGTAAATGTTGTCTTTTTCCTAGGGATATGCCTATTACATCAGAATCAAAGGATAGTCATAGATTTATAGCTAGAGGCAACCTTAGAATTATCTAATCTATTGCTCCATTTTGCAGATAAAGAAATTAAATCCTAGAAAAGGAAAATAGTTTGCCCAAGTTATTCAGACCATAAGATTTCCTGGGAACCCTCCTTAAATGGAGGTTGTGGAAGGAACTCTTCATTCTACCCTCCAGTCTGCAAGGGAGAGGGTACCGGATGATGAGGCTTCCAATGACAAGGTTCCCTGGGGGCATAATGGAGAAGTCTGAAGGAGACTAGTTGTGTGGGAAGTGAATGGGTTCTCCTTTCTTTAGGCATAATTCACCAACATACCCTGAACTCATATACTTAACATAATTCACCAATATACCCTGAACTCATATATTTAACATATAAGTATACTGCAACAAAAATGAAAGAGTAGGTCATGAATTCCTTTTCAGAGTCATATGTTTAGAGCAGTTTTTCAGAGGAGGCAGAGGGGATTCAGGAACCAACTATACCCATAACTCATGGAAAGGATTAAGAACAGTATGTGTGGGCATGTGCATGTATGAGTGTGTGCGTGTGTGTGTGTATGTGTGTGTGTACAAGTATATGTCACTTTATATTTGAAAAATGGAAACACATACTATGAGGGTTATACACTTTCTAGGGTTTTGTGAACATGAAATGTTATCACACATGCAATGCTCTTTGTAACTAGAAGTCTTTATATATGTTTGAGCTATGACATACAGATCTGGGACCACTTTCTGCATCATCTACTATAACAAAGAAAATGAGGAGAACTCCATCATTAGAAAATGGATTTCCTTACCAGTTCACTGACCTAATGGGATTCATAATAGCTGGAAATCTTGGCACTTGGGATAGATACTCTTTCATCAAGGTTCCAACTCTTACTCCATTCCAAGATTAGATTCTCTCCCACAGTACTCATTTCTACTAGGTTAGCTCACTGATCAATCAAGTCTCAGCTTGCAGCAATGGCTGCCACAGTCATTCAAGTCTAACTTAGAGCATTCTGAATGGTGGACAACCTGAATGATGATCATACAAGCATTGTCACTCATAAAGTAATCAAGAAATCCAGCTTTTAAGAGCAGTGAAAAGAAAAATCAGTCACCCCAGTCAACACTCAAATTGTCTCACTTCCTTCCCCAATACATGCTAAAGAAAGTATAATTTCCTTAGAATCACTCAGTCTTAATGCAGACTGGACCAATCACTTCTCGGTGTCTCACAAATTTGCTTTCCTTTTCTAGAAGCTTCTGAGGTCCCAGAGAGATAAAAAGGCAATATCAGAAAAAAAGCTAAATAATATTAATTGTAACAGCTCATACATATATAAAGATTTTGAGTAACAAAGTTCTTTACATGGATAGTTGCATGATGCAGTGGTTAGAGTGCTGGGCCTGGAATCAGGAAGACTCATCTTTCTGAGTTCAAATCTAGCCTCAGACACTTACTAGCTGTGTGAACCAATGCAAGTCACTTAATCCTTTTCCTGATTTGTAAAATGATCTGGAAAAGGAAATGGTAGACCATTGTAGTATCTCTGATAAGAAAACCCTCAATGGGGTCACAAAGAGTCAGACATGACTGAAAAATGAAAGCTTTACATGTGTGATCTCATTTCATATTCACAGAATCCTGAAAGGTAGATAACACAAATGTCATTAATCTTCATTTTTCAAATGTGGAAATTGACACTTAAAATGATGCCATAAATAGTAAATTTATCCTATTTATAGATGATGCGTAGATGAAAGAAAAAGTTAATTCACCGAGTTACCATATTTGGAAGTACCAGATTTGGAAGAACACTGAGAAACTGGAATGTAGCAAAATTGGATCAAAATAGGACCATTAAGACTATATCATATGAATGTAGGTTAAAGAAACTGGAGGTATTTAACATGGTGAAAGGAAAATTAAAGGAGAATGTGATCATTTTATTAAAATATTTCAATTTTTTTGTAGAAAATTGAATACACTTGGTAACCTTGGCCCCAGTTTTACAACCCATGCCCTGTTCAATTTTAATGGTAGAAAAAACAGACACATTCTATAAATGAAAACCATCCCCAAGTAGAAACAGCTGTGTGGGAAGATAATAGGTTCCTAGTTATTAGAGGTATTCCAACAGAGGTTGAATGGTGACTTGTTAGAGATATTGTCAAAGAAATTCCTATTTTGGTTGGGGAATAGAGTCAGTGATTTCTCAGGTTCCTCTCAATTCTAAAATATACGACTAAGTAACTTATTGAAGGTCAGACAGACAAGTAGTAGGCTTCAGGTGAATCACTTGAATCTTATTCTTAATTCAAGCGCTCTGTTTCATATGAATACTCTGTTTAGCTTTTTGGAATAGTCACCTACCTGGGGACCCAGTTCTCTATAAATTTAATACCGTCACTCAAGATGAATCTCTGTGGTTACATAATGACCAGATCTCAATTGAATGCCTTGCTCCACAGCAGTGACCAGTGATTAAAATGACAAAAAGGGTAGATTTTTCAAATTATTCCATCCATGCTTACTCCAAATGGGTTAATCATAAAATCACAGCTTTATAAATTAACCTTAAATCCTAAATGTCAGTAGAGTTAATAAAATCCAACAGTCTTGGTCCTGTCTCTTTTTTATGAGAAAATCACTAGACCTCTTTTGCCATTTTTATAGGAACTAAAGCAGAAGGAGAAGATTTGAACAGCTTTGGTCTCTCAAAATTTTACTGCCTGTGCCCAGTGGAGCCTGTTTAGGAAACATTAACAAGAAGTCATAAAATAATTCAACTTTGTCCCATTAACAAATTAATCAAGTACTAAAAATGCCTTATGAAAGGGAACTGGAGTGAAAAACAGCATAGAGAGGGTCATTTCCCATCCATCCACTCTCAGAAAAGCATATTCAGTGCTTTCAGAAGATATTGAGATTTATCAAAGCCAAATAAGTGTAGAATTCAAAATTTTTCCTCCTCATGTAAATATAATTGGCCCTGAATGACACAAAGTCTTATGATGTTTCTTTCCTAAAAGACTGTCCACATTCTGACCTATATGTTCTTTTTTTGTCTCTCTAAACCCTCTTGATCAATGAATTTTATAACCCATTCCCAAACTTCCTGCTACTGATATTCTACTTCCTGCTTTATATTTGAGTTCTGAATTAGAGTTTATATTTATGAACGATGTTGAGTTGAAAGGGTCAATCAGAATATCTTACTGTAGAAGAAATATGGGTTAGCTAGAGTGAACTTTATTTTATCCACCTTTTACATTTTTTTAGATTGCTTTTATATCACATCTGAGGAAACCCAGCTCCTCACATTATATAATTAGAATCATTACATTATGTCCAATAAAAAGTAACTTGAAAAGATGGCATTAGGTTTGAGCAGGAAAGATGGGTTTGCAAGTGCTTTTCATGGCCAGACATCAGAAAATTACATGAAATTTCAGGTGTCCTTTTATTTCCTATCTCTCACTGGAGAGATTTGCTGAAAAAAAAAAACACAAAAACAACTTAATCAATTGCATACTAATGGAAACAACAATGGTACCTGTTTAGAACCAAAGACATTCACAACACGGATATGAAACCTCCATGGGAAACCATAAAGCCAGTAGAAAAGTATGAAAATGCTTCTAGTAAGACATGTTTATAATCTTTATCTCTTTCTCTGCCCCCTTCTCCATATGCAGGATCTCAAGTCTATTTTATTTTATTCTCTACAGATACTTGATAACATGATCATTAAATATCATTTTTAGAATGTACTTTGTAGAGTGCCAAACTGGAAAAGTAGTTTGGTATAGTGGACAGAAGGAACACTTTGAAAACTGGAAGAGTCACTTTTAAGTTCTGTATATAATTACTTACTATTATGTGCACAATCTTGGGAAGTCATTTAAACTCCCAGTGTCCCAGGCAACTCTCCAACACTACAAGTTGTTCCTTGTTCAGCAATAGTCAATCTGCATTGGTGGAGGAAGTGTTCTCACCAGGAATTACCAACACCAGTGAAAACATACGTCCAGGGACCTGCCTACCCCTCTACCAATTTGCCTTAAGATACAAAAAATAATAAAAGCTAGAATTTCTTTAGTGATTTGAAGCTTGTGAAGCACTTTATATATGTTATTGATAAAATGCCTCCTCCGGAAAATTTACCATGTAGTTAAAAAGATGACAATAATATTTTTTAAAAGGCAATGAACTTACCACAAACTAAATGCCAAAGATGAGGTACAGAGATTAAATTTTCAAGAGTTCAGAGGTGGGAGAATTCACTGAGGGCTGGGTCAGTTTATCCTGAATAGAAGGAAATTGAGCTGGCCTCATAAATTAAGATAAATGTTAGGTAAATAGATTAGAAGTAGAGGGTATCAGAAAGAACAACAAGAAGAGGAAAAAGAAAGAACAAGAAAGTGAGAACAAGAAGAAAGTAGAAGATCGAGAAGGAAGAGGAGAAGGAGAAGACAGCAGAGATGAAGATGGAGAGAGAAAGACTGATGAAATAAGTTTGGTAAAGAATAGATGGGGTAAAGTTTGCAAAGGAATAGGGGAACTTTCTCTGAAACAGAATTGTCACAAAAGGCAGATGAAAATAAGAGAGGGAAAGATAAAATTTTCTGCTATTCTTGTGTCTAGTTGAGGAAATAAAAAGGTGAAAACTCTCAAAGAAAATCTTTCTCGCTCTTGCTCCTCTTCTTTCACTTCTTATTCTTCTTTCTCATTTTTGTTCTTCCTTATTCTTCTTGTTCTTTATGAGATTATGGTTTCCTTGAGCCTCCAGTGACACGTTTTAATTTTTAATGAGCTAGATGTTTCAGTAGCTTTTACCTAAAAGGGAAGATTTTTCTTCATTTTCTCAGGACACCATCTTTTTAGGTGAAATTCCTTTTCCACAGTTCTTTCTGCTTTCATCCTTAAATCTAATTCCTACTTCTTCATAGCACTTATTGTCCTACTCTTTTTCTTTTCTTCAGTCCTCTGGATTATCTACTTCTTAAAAATTCCTTCTTTGTTTTCAAATTCCTCTTCTTGTATGTTATTTTCTAGGACATCATCACATATAGTTGTTACATCATTATATTCTTCAGTATCCCTATATATTAATTCCTGCTAAGATATAGCCTTTAGTAAGATCTTTCATCATTCTCTGAAAATCCTTGGAATTTTAGCAGACAGAACAGATAAAAAAAGTTAATACAATCTTTGACTGCCTGAATAAGCAGCATGGAATTCAGAATGAGAGAGGTAATAGTCATCTATATTCTGATGACTCCTAAATCAATATATCTGTCACTTATCTCTCTGATGAAACACCACAGAGTTATTTTCAGTTTCCTGCTGAACTCTGGGACCTCCCTTAAACATGGCAAACTCACCATGTGTAAAATGGAACTTCTTTTCTTCATCCCTAAAGGCACCAAGAGAAAACCAAACTACCCTATTCATACTGAGGGCATAAATAAAACAAAACCAAATAAATCAAAAACTTCCCAGTAATCCAACTTACTTTTCTTTCCTTTGTTCCAGTATCTTAGCAGTAACCTAGTCTTTTGTACTTTTATGTCCACAACATAGCAAAGACCCCTTTTCCTTATACACTCAGTCAGCTCCTTATTTCACTGAGTCAGTCAGTAAGTCAGTCAATAAATAGCCAATAAACATTTATTAAGCACCAGTTACATGCCTGACAATTTGCTATGTGTGGAGATATCAAAAGAAGCAAAAACCAGGGCTCCATCCCCTCAAGCAGCTCACCGTCTAATGGGGAACAACAAGCAAATATGTAAAACAAGATGTAGGGATATGATCAAAAGGATATGATTAAAAGAAAGAAGGGGCAGTTAGGTGGTTCAGTGGATAGAATGCCAGGTCTGGAGTCAGGAAGATCTCAGTTCAAACCTACCCTCAGATATTTTACTAGCTGTGTGACCTTGGGCACTTAACGCTGTTTCAGTTTCCTCATCTACATAAAAAGCTGGAGAAGGAAATGATGAACCACATTAATATCTTTGCCAAGAAAACCCCAAATAGGGGCAATAAAAGTTGGACATGATTAGAATAATTCAATAACACCAGAAACAACAAAACATGTGAAAAGGCCTCTACTTTAGAGAGGATGGGAGAGACTCTGTATAAGATGGAATTTGAATTTGAATTTGAAGGAAGCCAGGGAAGCCAACAGTTGAAAGTGAGGATAGAAAGCATTCCAGGAATAGGGGACAGCTAAAGAAAATGCCTGAAGCTGAGAGATGAAACTTTTTATTTTTAGAATAGCAAAGAAGACAGTGTCACTGAAGAGTAGTACATGGTAAGGAGTAATGGATAAGAATACTAGAATGGTAGAAGGGAGCTAATATTTGAATGCCAAAGAGAGGATTTTGTATTTGATTCTGGAAGTGCCAGTAAATCACTGGAGGTTATTGAGTAGAGGGTGATATGGTCTGACCAGTACTTTAGGAAAATCACTTTGGTGGCTGGAGGATGAATTGGAGTGGCAAGAGACATGAGGCAGGAAGACCCTATAGCAGGCTATTTCTACAGAGCAAATGTGAGGTGATGAGGGACTGCATGAGAATGGTGGCAATGTCAGAGGAGAGGAGGCATATTCTTGAGATGTTGCAAAGGTAATATTGACAGAATTGGGCAACAGAATACGTATGAGGGCTGAGAAATAGGAGGTGAGGATGGCGTATAGGTTTTGAGCCTGAGGGCCTGGGAGGATGATGTTGTTTTTCTTTTTCCTTGAATGCATGAGTCATTTTGACTATTACAAATACCCAAATTAGCTATAAAGGACATGTGAAGAAAGATGTTATCTGCATCCTGAAAAAAATTGATATAGATATATAGGATAATTTCACATACATGCATACATACAAACGTATGTATTTGTATACCTATTTATGTCGAATGGTAGTCATCTCTAGGGCAGGGGTAGGGTTAGGAAGAAAGGAAAAAAATTAAATGATAGTTTTGTTATATATTTGAAAGGAATTGCAAGTTGTGCATAGTAGATTTGCAGCTTCATGTGCAATCATTTTTTTAATTGTACTATGTTATATAAATGTTTGATTTATTCCTCAAATTAAAAATAAAATAAATTTTTAAAAGAAGAGAGAAGAGTAGATCAAAGAGAAAAGGGTGATCAATATTGTCAAAGGCTGTAGAGAGGACTAGAAGAATGAGTGTTAAAAAAAGGTCACTGAATTTAGAGATTTTAAGAGATAATTGGTAACTTTGGAGAGAATAGTTTTGGTAGAATGAGAATATTGGAATCAATATTATAAGGGATTAAGAAAAGAAAAGAAAAAATTAGAGGAAGCTATTGTAGATGGTCTTTTCAAGGAATTTAGTCACAAAGGCAGATGAAATACAGCATGGTAGTTAGTGGAGATGGAAGAATCAAGTAGAGTATTTTTGAGGATGGGGAGACATGAGAATGCTATCAGTTGTACAGAAATGAAAAGATTGAAAATAAGTAAGAATGGGAATGACAGAAGGGATATTCTGTTGGAGGAGATGGAACAAAATGGGACTGCTTGTGCAGATGGGTTAGCACTGGTAAAAAGGAAGGCAATCTCTTCATATAAGACATAGTAAAGTAGGAGGTAATGAAAGAAGGCAAATGAGTAATATGAGGAAGAAGGAAGAAGAAAGTGCTCATGGCAAATAACCTCAATCTTTTCTGTAAATATAAGACAAGTTTCTCAGCAGAGAGGGTCAAGAGAGAGTGAGGCATGAGAAATTTGCAAAGGGATGAAAAAGTTTTGAAGAGCCATTCTGTAGAGTGACATAGTGATTTGATAAAGAAGGTAAAGAAGAACTGCCCAGCCACACTGAGGGCCCAGTTAATTTTGTGTAACATAAATTTGTAGTGGACCCAATCAGAAAGGTTGTATGCTCTTCCTCCCCAACCCCCCCCCCCCATGCTTTGTTCAGCAGTACATTTAAGGCACCCATTACTTGTCATTTGGATCACTCTTATGGCCTCCTAAATAGAATCCAGTCTCTCCATTCTCCAATCTATCTTTCCCACAACTTCTAAAGTCAATGTTTACTAAATAATCCTTTAATTAAATAATTAATTAAATTAATCCACTGTTGTCTGCCTTGATCCAATAACATCTAGGGTACTGTATTCAGTTCTACACACTAAAATAGACATTGAAAAACTGCTGTGCATCTGGGAGAAAGTGAATGTAAGGTCCAGAGTGTGAAAACATACCAGGATCAACTAAGGAACTCGATATGTTTTCTCTAGAGAATAAGAAGATAGAACATCTGAAGTGCTCTCATGTACAAGAGGACTTTGACCTGATTTACTTTGTCCCATCATTATCACCACCATCTCCCATTATCATCATCATCATCATCATCATCATCATCATCATCATCATCTAGAACAAGCAAAATAAAAACAGGCATTTACTAAAAGCTTACTATATGTCAAGCATGCTGGTAAGCACTGAGGATACAAAGAAAGGCAGAAACATGGTCCCTACCTTCAGGGAACTCATATTGTAAATGAAGAGACAACACACAGGTAACTAGGTACATAAATTACAGTTTCAAAATGAGGTCATCTCAGAAGATCCTAACAATAGGGAGATTTAGGAAATTCCTCATGCAGAAGAGATTATTTTAATGGAGGCTTAGAGGAATCCAGGGAACCCAGAAGGAAGACATGAGGAGGAAGGACATTCTTAGCATGGGCATTTGAGTATCTTAGTAGGTCTCCCCAAACTCCTGCTAAATGATAAAGCTACCAGGGAGATTCAAATCCCCTGAGTCATGTTTTGAAAGTAAGACATGAAATAATAGCTGAAATGCCCTTTTTTTTTTGCTGAAAGAGGGAGATAAGGGGAGATCTGAACATCATCAAACTACCAGTTGCCCCAAGGAGTATTTCCTCCTCACCCCTTTCCCACTCAACATGAATGAATATCGTATTTCAAACCTTTATCTACCTACCAGGTCTGGAGCTCCTACTCCAATCTGCATATACTTAGTCCTCTGGTCCTGCCTGACCCAGATAAGAGTCCTATTAAAAACCCAACATGACTTATTAGCTTGGGGTGCCAATTCTACCAAGGATTCCAACAGGCCTTACCTGTATCCATCCTCTCCAATTGCCCAAACTTTTTGGGATAAAAATAGTTTGTTTTCTATTTTCTATTTCTATTTTCTCTCATTGTTTCGTGCTCAGAGCTCTGTGTGCTTCTTTATATTGCATTTTGGAATTCAAGCTCCATTAAAGTATTCAAGTCAATCAATCAATAAGTATGTATTCAGCACTTACTATGTTCCAGGCTAAGTGTAACTATAAACAGTGGGTTCCCTACCCTCAAGGAGATTATATTTTTTTTAATGTTTTTTTTTTTCTAATTACAAGTAAAGGCAATTTTTAACATTCATTTTTTATAATATTTTGAGTTCTAAATTTTTCTCCCTCCTTCCCATCTCTCCTTTCCCCAAGAGAGCAAGAAATCTGACACAGGTTATATGTGTGTAATTATGTAAATCATATTTTCACATTAGTCAAGTGAAAGAAGAAATAGAACAAAAGGAAAAAACACAAAAAATACGAACAAAGTGAAAATAGTAGGCTTCAGTCTGCATTCAGACTCCACCAGTTCTTTCTCTGCATGTGGAAAGCTCTTTCCATCATGAGTCTTTTGGAATTATTTGGGATCATTGTATTGAAGAGAAGAGCTAACTCAAACAGAGTTGATAAACACAATGTTGCTGTTACCGTATACAACATTCTTCTGGTTCTGCTGATTTCAGTCATCATCAGTTCACATAAGTGTTTCCAGGTTTTTCTGAAATTTGTTTACTCATTTCTCAAAGCATGATAATATTCCATTACATTCATATAATACAATTTGTTCAGCCACTTCCCAATAGATGGCCATCCCCTCAGTTATCAATTCTTTGCCAACACAGAAAGAGCTCCTATAAATATCTTTCTACATATAGGTTTTTTCCCTTTCATTATGATCTTTTGAGGATACAGACCTAGTTGTGGTACTGCTCGATCAAGGTTTGATTGCTTTTGGACATAGTTCAAATTGCTCTCCAGAATGGTTGGATCAGTTCCCAACTCCACCAACAATGCATGAATATCCCAGTTTTCTCACATCTTCTCTAACTTTATTATTTTCCTTTTCTGTCATATTAGCCAATCTGATAGGTGTGAAGTAGCATCTCAGAGATGTTTCAATTTGCACGTCTCTAATCAATATGATTTAGAGTTGTTTTTTTGTTTTTGTTTTTGTTTTTATCTGTACCTAGAGATAACTGATTTCTTCACCTGAAACCTGCTGGCTCATATCCTTTGACCATCTATCAGTTCAAGAATGACTTGCATTCTTATAAAATTGATTCAGTCATATATATATATATTTTTGTTTGTGTGTATATATATAATATATATCATATGCATGATATATATTATATATATTTATATATTTGAAAAATGAGGCCTTTATCAGAGACATCTGTTGTAAAAATGCCAACTTTCTGCTTTCCTTCTAATCTTGGTTCCGCTGATATTGTTTGTGAAAAAACTTTTTTTAATAGAATCAAAAGTACTCATCTTACATTTTGTAATGCTCTCTATCTCTTGTTTAATCATAAATTCTTCTCTCAATACATCTGACAAGTAAACTATAAGGAGCTTATATTCTAAAGGAGGAAAACAATGCATAAAAGGGAGCTGGAAAGGAAAAAAAGAGGAAAGAGGAGGAGATGACAGTACTGAACATAGGGGCATGGTAGAGCCAATCTGGAATGCATCCCAGAGAGAAATGAGATGGGACTAGCCTGGGTGCCTTTCTTAAATGGAAGTTCTAGGAGGAGCCTTTCAAACATAAGACAAGGTCATATATAAGGCAGGTACTTTTAATATATGAATTCCAGGGCTGTAATGAACTTAAGAATGAAGAGGTTTATGGAGCCTTCTAAAAAATCTGGAGGTCAGCCTGGAGAGACAATGTGACACACAGTGAAAATGCATGAAGTGAGGTGATGAAATATTGTGTGAAGGCAAAGCAAGAAGGCTAGTACCACCCGAACAGCAAAAGAAATGAAGTCTAAGATTAGACCAATAGATGGAAAGTTGCAGTTGTTTACTTACATATGAGGAAAATCTTAACAATTAGAATTATGCAGAAATAGAATTGACTGTCATGGAAAATAGTTGGTTACTAATGATTAAAGGTTATGAAGTGAAGACTAGATGACTACTTTGGAGAATGGAGTAATAAGAATGCTTCACTATGCACAGATTGGACTAGATGACCTCAAAGGACCCATCTAATTCTGAGATTCTGTGATTCATAACTTCCCATTCTTTATGATCCTAAATAGATTTTCAATTTTTCATCAACGAACCTTATATATATATTGGCATCATTACCTTTTTCCTTAGCTTGCTGTGGCTTGTTGGCTCAGCTAGTTGAGCCACAATGTTACAGGAGCCCAAGTTACCTTTAATATATTCCTTGAATACACATTATATCCTAAATCCTGGCTCACAGTTTCAATAATGCAGCCCAGCTCAGTGTGGGAGAGAATTCTAGGTTGGGATTATTCTCTTCACTCACCCTAAACTGATTTAGGAGATATAGGTAGGCCCTGGGGCATAAATGCTTTAGAAGCTGGTAATAAAGACTACTCTAGCCAACAGAACTTAAATAATTTTTACTACCTAATGCATAAGGAACAGAAAAATGAAGAACAGATGGAATATTTTATTAGTCCCTAGTTCAGTAGGGAGTAGACTAAAGGCAGGAAGTTCATTACCCTCTGTGCAAATATAAGATCATTGTACATGACTTTCACATGGGGCTTAAGATATCTTAGAGAGGTATCACAAAGGTCCTCTTCTAGAGAAGTTTCTGTGTATCATTAGTGGATGAAATTTAATAAGGCAATATTCCCAACCTGGCATCTCATTTAAAGATATATGGGCTTTCTAGGACAGAATTGCAATTCATAGCTAAATTAGCAAAGAAACTCTTGGGCTCCTACTATTAAATATCTAGAAGGAGAATCTAGAAACAGCAATGATTTCCTGTAAAGGTCATTTGAGGACAGAAAGGAAATAAAGGAGGAAATAAAGCAGAGATTTTTCTGGGAGATATTTTCTCTTTCAGAGAAGAGTACCACTGTTGTTTCAATGGGGAACAGGATACTGCCTGAGCATCAAGGTTAATATAATTGATCCTATTAACTAAGAGACCTAGATTCTAGTCCAAAGCTCAGCCACAAACATGCTGTTTTACCTTGGGCCAATCACTTCCCCTCACTGAGTATCCATTTTTGTATCTATAAAATAAGGCATTTAGGGTAGGTAACCTTTGACTTTTCATCAAAGTTTTAGACATTATGGTTCTCTGATTTGTGAAAATCCCAGTTTAAAAGGTTTTCTCGTGTTGGGACCATAAATGGCAAAGAGGCAATACTCGAAGACATTGTGGGACTTGGAGTCATTGATTCAACTTCCATGTATACTGTCATAATACATATAGTGCTGAACCTGAGTGCAAACTTCACCTCAAATACTTATTCACATCACGTAGCCTCTTTAAGCCTCTTAGTTTCCTCATCTATAAAATGAGTATAATAGCACCTCAGGGGATTGTTGTGAATGATCAAATGAGTCTTATCATTAATAACATCATAAAAAAGACTTATAAAGTCCATGCTTTATATATGGTATTGCTAGATACATAATATTTTTAGCATTAAATTAAGAAAATAAAAAGAAAACTTGTTTTTACCCTAAAGGAATATGCAATCTGGTACATACATACACACATACATATATACATATAATACATATATACACACACACATATATATGTATATGTACACATATATATGCATATATACACACACATATATATACATATATATGTACACACACACATACACATATATATATGATTGCCAAAGACTGAATACTAGCTGTATGATAACAATAACAACAACGAGCAAGCTGCTAACTGCAGTTCCATTTACATAACTATTGTGAAATACTATCATCTGTTAGTCTGAAACCTCAAGTGTGAATTATAAGTGTTGGCTCATTCTTTCTTCCTAAATCAACTGTAATCCAGTGTGGCCAATTTAAACATATTTTTGAGATTCAAATGTTTACTTACATGTAACAATGACTTTAATTATCTTGAGACTTAACAAAATATCCTTAACAAAAGAAGTGTCATTAAGAATATAACTGACAATCGTGCTAATTATTCTTTTCTATTGCAGAATTTTTCAATGTCTAGTTTTTAGTTGTGATGATATAAAAGAAATATAAATGCAGTCGCAGCATAGAAAAAAGTTTTTCTGCCAAACAGATGATAGTCACATATTTACGAAATTTTTTAAAAGTCCAAAAGAGAAACCTCTTTAAAGTTCAAATTTACTTTTAAATAAAATTGATGGAAATAAAACATTTGTAAAAACTCAAGAAAATAGACACCAACTGAAATATTCCTATCTTCTTTTTCCGCCTTATACATAAATTGCTCCTTCTAAAGGAATAAAAGGAGCTCAGACTAGATCAGAGGGAATGAATAGGGCAGGAGCTATATAAATTACTGAACTTGCATCCTTCCCCCCTTCCCCCTTTTCCTATTACTTGAAAATGATCAAATTTTACTATGGAAACTGCTGCACATAACTTTTTAACTACCATCATCAAAGAATTTTACATATAAATGGCTTGCCAATCTAATAAGGGAATAGAAACCACAAGTTTCGGTAATGGATGCAGAAACCTAAGCCAGTCAATGAAAATGTGATCTCTTCT
This sequence comes from Notamacropus eugenii, assembly GCF_028372415.1. Classification (NCBI taxonomy): domain Eukaryota; kingdom Metazoa; phylum Chordata; class Mammalia; order Diprotodontia; family Macropodidae; genus Notamacropus; species Notamacropus eugenii. The sequence goes on from NC_092876.1 coordinate 314,221,493, forward strand.
GAAATATACTCACAATGACAGACAATAGAATGGCATTGGCAGTGACTTCTTTCTTGTAACACAGATTATAACAAGTTTCGAAGAAATGATAGATTCTTGTTATGATGATTCAGTTTTTATAGTTTGATTTCCTTTGAATTTGGTACCTTACCCATCAACTTCAGAGCTGTCATGACAAATAAAGCATGTTTTGACCTAAATAGCATTCAGCCTGATATTTAAAGGTATTAAATACATCCAACCCTTTTCCCTCAAAAATTTGAACTCTCATTCCCTGGCACATACACTTGACTTCACCAGGATGGTCTCTTTCTCAGACCCACAGAATAATAGGACTAGGGAGCTGACAGGGACAATCTTACCATTACAACTATAGTAACTGCCTTTACAACATCCCAATAAGTTGTCATTCAGACTCTATTTAAAGAGTTGACACATTAGAGAACTCTTTTCTTTTTAAGTTTATTTTTTTCTAAATTCATTTGTACAAGTGTTTATTATCAGTCCCTCTTACTGCACACACAACATCCCAGCCCCTATAGAAAAATAACAATTGAAATAACAACAAATCCTCACAGTTAAATAGGTACAGCTCAGCAAAACAAGTTCCCACAGTGACCATGTGCAAATATGCTTGACGGTTTCCAGTCTATCTATCAGCCCTCTGGCAGAAGATGGGCAGGATAATTCATCCTCAGTCCCCTGGACTCATGGTTTATCATTGCAATAATCAGAGTTCCAAAGTCTTTCAAAGTTGTTTTTCTCTGCTATTGATGATTTTGCATAAATTGTTCTAGCCATGTACCTTTCATTCTGCTTCAGATCATAAGGCTTCCTCTGTTTCCTCTGAGACTTTCCTTTTTATCACTGTAGCACCAATGAAATGTTCACAGTGCCTACAGTAGCCATGAATATCCCAGTGCAATTCTAAAACGTGAAATACCACAGACTCTCCACATGGAAGGCAGAACCAAAACATTTATTCAGTCACCAGAAAGCCAAATGCCAACACAAGAAAGCCAAATCCATCATAGTAACAAAAATCTATACGCAATAACAATGCAGAGGACAATACCATCCCCAAGCCTTTTCCCTACTAGGCTTCCCACAAACCAGCTCCATTAAACAAACCATAAGCAGGCCTCTTAAACACAATCACAAACAAGCTCTTTCACTCACACTAGCCAGAAGCCTGCTCGCCTGCATCCTTCCTAGCTCTGACTGCTTTCAAGACTAACTTCCTCTCAGCTCTGTTATAGCTCTGTCTCTTTCTGCCCACTCTTCTTGTTCTACCCATTCAGCAAAATCCCCATACCACATGTGTCTTAGGCTTCCAGGTGATTTAAGCAGGTCACATGGGCCTATTAATGAATGAGAAAGATCTTTCCACTTAAATTGCTATTATAATCGCTTCTTATGACATTACCTTCATATACTAAAATTTATTTAGCTAATCCACAATATGTGAGTGTCTCATTAATGTCTAGTTTGGGAGTATTACAAAAAATAACTACTATAAATATTTTATCATTTATGATAATATATATCTTCCTCATTCTTTGATATTTTTGGGGTATAGAACTGGTAGTAGCATAATTATGTCAAAGGGTAATTGCATTTTAGTACTTTTAGGGGCACAGATCCAAATTGTTTTCCAGAATGGCTAGACTAAATGAATTCAAATCTCTAACAGCAACACATTCGTGTGTCTCTCACTAAATCTCCAATATTTGTTATTTTCCTTTTTTATTTTCACCTTTACTGATCTGATCAGTGATTGTTAAAACCTCAGTATATCTTAAGGCAGTCCTAATTGTTAGAAACATTTTTGCTTACACTAAATTGAAGTTGTCTCTTTTGAACTTCCACCCACTGTTCCTTTTTTCTACATTTTGAATCTCATTTTAAAAATCTAATTACTCTTTTCAATAACAGCCCTTCAAATATTTGAAGACAGTTAACATGCCTCCCAGAATAGTTTCAATATCCTAGGATAAACACTGCTTGATGGTAGCAAATACCTTACGAAGGTATTACTCTTTTGTCAACTCATGCTGTGTAGTAGTACAATTCTGGCATTAACCCTAGGGTCCTGTTGCTCCAGGGTCTTCTCACACTCTTGTCCCTCTCCTGGGATTCCTTATTTAACAACTCACTGCAGAGGAGACTCTGGAAGACAGTTCTCTCTTCCATCATTACTATATTATGTCTATATCACTCCTCTGATTTGCTAGTCTAACAATCTTTTCTTGATGAATTCATGCTGGCTTTTAGTGACTGATAACCCCTATTTCACATATTCATAAAGTCTTCTTTAATTATCAGGCTCCAGCGTTTTGTCAGTAATTTAAGTCAAATTCTTCAGCGTGTAGCTTGAAAAAATTTACCTACTTACTTTCATCTTTATCTTCGTCTTCGTCCTCCTCCCTTTCCTTTTCTTTCTTTCCTCTTTCTTCTTCTCTTCCCTTTTCCAACCCTATGGAACACAGATCTCCATACTTGCCCGGTGATCAGTGACAGTCATTCAGCAATCACTTCTGAGGAATCCTTTACTTCTTGGGAATTTACTTTGTGTAGGCTTAACTGCATTAATTCATTGACTGTCATTAAATAAGGATTACTTTGACATCAACTCTTTGTGAATAGCTTTCTTTCTATTCTTCCCTTTCAGATGTTTCTCCTTGCTAAAGGAGACAGAATAGGAATGATCTTGTTTTGACTTTGGCCCACCATTCATTATCTTCATCCTATCTACCCCAAACATCCTTCCTATCCTTTCATTTCAAGTCTATTGCTTCCTTTAAGTACCTTCATAGTCTGGTTCCCACTTGTCTGTCCAGATTTATTTTCTATTGCTCTTTCATAGACTCTATTTTAAACTGGCCTGCTTAATATGTTCTAATGAGCTTCCCATTGCTTTTGCTTTTATACCTCCATGATATGTTTATCAGCTTACATGGTGATAGAAGTTGCCCTGTCCTCTATGTTATCATAGAATGTAATGGGCAGATAACAAATACAATAAAGTATTAATATGCACAAAGCACAAAAACCCCACAACACTCTATATCTAATTATCTTTTAGTAAAGTGTAAAAAAGTATTTTTTTCCTTATGGTTTTCTAATTGAATTGGAAAGGAAGCATTGATTGAAGGTTGATCATGCACCAGGAGGCCTTTAAAAGTCTAAGCCAGTCAAATCCTAAAGAGTGAGGGACAGTCCAGCTATATTAGATTCAAGAAGGAAAACAAAACAAAACAAAAAAAAATAAACAACTTTGTAAAATGTGATCTCCACCAGAAGGCAGCGGAAAGGAAGGGGGATTCTTCATTGATTATATTATCTTACTTCATAGTCATTCTCTCAAAAGAAGACCCAGCATCTTGCAGGGTGAACAGAAACACTACTGGACATACAGATGACTGAGATGCAGTTTTGAGGAGTCAAAGGAGAGAAAAATATGGATTCCAAAGAGAACTAGGTTTGAGAACTGAGCAGTAAGCTGTGATGAGAGTACACCTGTGTTACCCACCTAGTAGAGACACTTTATCCAGGGGAAACAGTATGACATTAAGGATCTGAAGTGTGACTTATTCATGAGTTTCCTATTTATATGCCTCACTACTGATGAGAAAATAAGCCTCAGTAATAGGGGAAATGGTTTTGTAACTATTATTCTTACTAGGCTCTCTTAACAAACTTCTTTATTTTGAACATGTTATGTCTTTTGGATGACTATTAAAAGTAGGTTCATATTCTACGTTTAGGTGTAAGGACCCACAAAGAAACTTTTGAATCTTCGAGTGATTGCTCCTATTCAGGACTCAATCTGTTAAACTAGAGTGACAAGTCAAAAAGATATTTACAATTTACTATTTTATATTTTATAACTGTGTCTTTTCCTCTTACTGAACTAAAAATTCTATAACCTCAGAGACACTGTCATGTCTTAACTTTGAACTCACCTACACTCACTATTCAAAGCATTGTTCTGTACACAGTAGGTACTAAATAAATGTGGGAATATTGGATCTGTTTGTATATATAGTTAGGTATTTCTTGATGTTGTTTTCCTTATTCCAGATGTACTCTTGTTTATTTTAGCATCATTTTTCACTAGTAAATTTTATTCTGAACTCTGGAAGATGGTCATTCAACTTTTTTTTTTATAGTACCTGCAAAGCATGAGGCACTGTACAATATAATAATTTGTACATATGCTGATAATTTTCATTACTATTAAGTTACATACTTTGGACATAGTTGTAATTTGTTACATCAAAGTATATTTTCAACACATGAGAAATCATCTAGATTTAATCATAGGGTTTCAGCCTATGTGGGCATCTTCCTTTCCTTAATTGGTGGCATATGCCTTCAAAATGTAGTCTGCCTACAAAAAATAGGGGACATTAAAATAAAGCTGTAATTAGCCTAAGTGCTAAGACAAGTGATGGACACTTTGTTCAAGGATCATAGAAAAAAAAAAACTTTTTGACTACTGCTATTTTTCTCAGATCAATCAGACAATGAACTTATCTTGCCTCTCACAACTATGGAGATATCTATTCTTCCGTGTCTTAGAGGATCTGGAAACTTCCTTGACATTGGGTGCAGTGAAACTATTTGTTTGATCCTTCTCATTTTAACTGATGCCCTAAACTTGGTCCACTTTTTTACCTGGATTTGAGATTTCTATTGGATCATGTTTAGGTTAAAATCTCAGTCCTTGCCTCTCCTGCCCTGCTCTGTCCCACTATTACCAGGAACAGGTTTCTCACAACATAGCCTTATGGAGGCAAAGAATGAAAATAGATTATAATTGACAATGGAAGCTGGTAGTTGTAACATCTTAGATATATAGTTCATTTGTTGGGAAATTGTTATTTGACTGCCACTCACATATTGCAACAGATTTTAGTTAAATCAAGCTAAGGCATGATTGGAACAAAAAATCAAATCAAACATCTGCCAAAACAGAATTTGTGTCAAACTCCCAAACAAGGAAGAATTTCTCTAATGGTTATAACATCTGAGCAACGGTAAAAATTAGAAAATCTTTTTCAATTTTCCACAAAATTTTTAATGGTTTTATGTATATGTGTTTACTCATGCAATGCACAGCATGTGATATTTTGAAAATTGTTTTTCATCCTAACATCACTATTATAGAATAAACTTGAGAAAACATGTTCTGATGCATCAAAATATAGACTATTCAATTCAACAACTACTGAGAATGATAATGATTTGAAAACCACCTGGTAAACATCTGGAACACATGTCAATAAGACTTTGTCAACATGACACAAAACATATTCATGGAAAATAAAAAATTTCACAGTTCCAAAAATCCACATAATTGACTAGCTCTTTTTTCCTATTATAATCTGGATGTTTGGTGTCATGTAAAACAATTTCAGACAGAAGAAGAGTATAGCGAGCATCTCTTTGAATGGTTAAGATTTCTGCATAGGCTTTCTAGGATAATGACCTTCAAGGTAGAGGCAAGACCTACTCTTGTTTAATACTTCCTAAAGGAATTTATTTTTTAACCCAAAAAATGGGATAGGCAAAAAAATGAATTTGTGTTTTTCTCAAATCAGGAATCATACTAAGGAAGTAGATGTGAGGGTAATGTTAATGTAAGGTTAATGGGGGGGGGGGAAGAGTTTAAAATCTTTTCCACCCATTAATAGGCCTCAGATACCTTTTGTTAATTTCTAATTAGGCACTGAGTCACAAGGGTCATGTCCTCCAGCTCGTAAAAGTGTATATATACTCTGAGGTGGTTTTATTTGGGGGCTTATTTTTTGGAAGAAGGTTCCAGTGCCAGATGAGACTCTGGGTAGCTGCTAAGGAGTCCCCCAGCTTTGAAAACCCAGATGTTGGTGCTTCTCTCTCTGGTAATGATGTATGTGTTGTCTATGATCAGACAGTTGGAAGCCCTGTCTGTTGTTCTGTCTGTAATTTTTGCTTATAATTTCTGTCTTCATTTTCTCTGAAGTTCAGGGTACTGACTTTCCACCTTGACCTAAAGGAATGATACATGCTTTTATTAAAGTACATTGCTGATCCCTCAAAAGTTGGTTTCCTTTTAGAAAAGAAATCTAAGAATCTGTAAAGTAGGGTCTTTTGTGTAAGCCGGGGTCTTTGCTGACACAAGGAGTAAATTCAACTCATGATTATAGGTATTAGGTGGCAATGAAAAGAAAGAATAACTCTGGTGAAAAATGTTTAAGAGCTCTTAACTTAAAGTCCATAAACTTAATATATTTTGATATCAGTATTTTAATTCGTATCTTTTCCTTTGGGATCCTATATATTTTATTTTATTCATTCAAAATATTGAGGCCCATAGATCAGAATGCCAAAGGTGAGACACACACCCACAGATACCCACACCCCCCCCCCCCCACACACACATCAAGAAACTCTGGTTTTTAAAGGGGAATTATCTAGGCTTATTGTCAGATTATTTATGGGAGGAAGAAAAATGAAGAGCCAAAGGATTTTTAAACTGGAAAATTAGAAAACAAGCTCCATGAAGTCAGGGACTATCTCACTTCCTCCCCCCCCCCCCCCATATTCCCATAAAGATAGCATGGGTGACAGATAAGGCTTGAAAATAGTTTATATTTAAAAGATTCTTAAGGTTCTTTGTGGTCTGCAAGCTCAATCTGAGTCAAGTATGACATGGTAGTCAAAATATAGAATGCTATCTTAAGTAGTGTAGCTGGAATAAGAGAGGTTATAGACTTGCTATGCACTGTTTTAGGCAGACACTTTTTATGGAATAACACATTTCATTCTGGGTACCACATTTCAGGAAGAACATTGAAAATTCAGAATGCCAAGAGAATATTGACAAAGAAGAGAAGAAAACTTGAGACCATGTCATAAAATGATTGGTTGGAGAAAGTAGGGATTTTTAGTTAGGGTCAGATAAGACTTAAGGGGACACACAGCTGTCTTCATATACCTGCAGGGTTGTCATGTGGAACAGGGATTAGTGTAGTTCTTCTTGTTTCCACAGGGCAGAATTAGTAGACACTGAGGAGAAGCCTTGGATCACCACATTTTGTAAGGTTTTAGGTAAAATTATCACTCAAATAAAGTTAGAACACTATGTATACATATGTAACACATACATGTAGGAATTACTATTTTATTATTAATATTATTGTTATTTGATTGGAGACTAGGAACAATTCAGTTTTAGGAACTGCAAAACAACAAAAGGAACAATTATAGATGTAAAATGAGAAACTGCTGAAGTCAAATATAGCTAGCTCTAGGCAGATTGTATATGTCAGACCTGTGTGACAAGTATCTTCTTGTATAGGGGGAATACAAGAAAGCAAAAAAAAAAAAAACCCAAAACCCCCAAACAAACCAAAAACAAACAAACAAACAAAAAAACAAACAAACAAACCTTGAAGCAGCCAAGCAAAACTTGGCATCAAACCAAGCTGAAAACTTTCTCCTCCCCAGATTTCATCTCAAACTTGCAATTTCCCCTTTGTTTTTATCCCTATTTCACTGAATGAGAACATCAGAAATAAGAAATCAACGTTTATGTTGCATTTTTATGGACTCAGGAGGTTACATGGAACATACACACTCCTGAACTTTTGAACAAATTAACCATCATTTTGTTTCTGAAGGCTTATTTATGAGGAGAGTTTAACAACTCATAAAATTCTCTTGTGGGTATTTTATTTGAATTACAAACTGTGTGTTTTATTCACAAGCCTAATAGAAGAGTCTTCTCTTTACTTAGAATAACTATTTACCCATTTAATTGCAGAATAAACTTTACCATTCTAAGACAGCCTTATCTAAATTGCTTTAAGGAGTAAACAGGATATTCTAAGGGGAAAGTCTTCCTTATTTTTGTTAGAATCAAGATTTGAAAGTCAATTAATGAAGCTGGGAGAAAAGGATCTCTTCATAAGAATCTGAACTTTAACTTTGTTGACATGAATACCAGCTACCAACTCCTGTACTGTGTGTCCTTTCATCCCTCTGTAAGATTCAGAACTTGCTTGTTGGCAGAAAAAATTGAGAAAGATATTTTAAGGAGAGATAAATTTTAATGATGAATATTAAGATGTATCAATATATTATGATATATTATGGTATAATAATACATATTCACTAGGTATGAATATTAAGGATGACTACAAATTAATCTGCTTAAAATATTTTTCCATTAAAATTACCATCATCATTCTAACCAACCAAAAATATACTATGTGACTACAAAGTACCCTTCCCTCAAGAAATTTGTATTATAATCTCTTAGGTTAGAAATGTTTTGATTCTTCAGTTTCCTAACCTTCATATCTAAGTTGTTGCTAAACCCAGACAGTTTTTCTCTCTAAATATCATCCAGATTTGCTTCTTTTGCTGTCATCTCATTTCTGCTACCACTACCCTAATCTAAGTCTTTTTTACCTCATGCCTAGATGATCAGTAAGGCTTCATGCAGCTTAATCCATCCTATAACTTGGTGCCATTTTAAGATTTAACCTTCTAAACAATATGTAAATGTTCTATTTAGCTGACAATTATAAATTCCTCTGCCTGAATTTCAAGGAGCTACATAAACTGGTCACAAAAGTTAACTGTTCATCCTTGCTTGAAGTATTATACTCAATTTTGCTGGGTAGGTGATTCTTGGTTTTAATCCCAGCTCCTTTGACTTCTGGAATATCCTATTCCAAGCCTTTCGATCCCTTAATGTAGAAGCTGCCAGATCCTGTGTTATCCTGATTGTATTTCCACAATACTTGAATTGTTTCTTTCTGGCTGCTTGCAATATTTTCTTCTTGACCTGGGAACTCTTAAATTTGGCCACAATATTCCTAGGAGTTTATCTTTTGGGGTCTCTTTCAGGAGGTAATCAGTGTATTCTTTCAATATTTATTTTGCCCTCTGGTTCTAGAATATCAGAGCAGTTTCCCTTGATAATTTCAAGACAGATAATGTCTAGGCTCTTTTTCTGATCATGACTTTCAGGCAGTCCCATAATTTTTAAATTTTCTCTCCTGGATCTATTTTCAAATGAGATGTTTCACATTATCTTCTATTTTTTTGCAATCTTTGGTTTTGTTTTGTAACTTCTTGGTTTACTATATAGTCATTAGCTTCCCTAAAATCCACTCTCATTTTTAAAGAACTATTTTGTTCAATGAGCTTTTGAAACTCCTTTTCCATTTGGCTAATTCTGCTTTTTAAAGCCTTCTTCTCCTCACTGGCTTTTTGGACCTCTTTTTTCCTATTGAGTTAGCCTATTTTTAAAGGTGCTATTTTCCTCAACATTTTTTGGTTCTCCTTTAGCAAGCTGCTGACTGGCTTTTCAAGCTCTTCTATGGCCTGAGCCCATTTCATATTCATTTTGGAGGTACTGGAGGCAGACACCTTGACTTCCTCTGACAGTATGCATTGTTCTTCTTCATCTGAAAGCATGGAAGGAGATACCTGTTCACCAAGAAAGTAATCTTCTATGGTCTTATATTTTTTCCATTTTAGGGGCATTTTCCCAGCCAGTTGACTTCTGAATTCTTTGTCAAGAGGAGGGTCCTAGTGCTCCTCCTCCCCCTAGGACCTTGCTCAGGGCTGAGATACAGATCAGCTGCTCACTTCTCCTAGGGGCTTTGGGTGGGGGCAGGGCCAACACTCAGGACTAAGGTTCAGATCCCCTGCTCAATTCCCCCAGAGGCTTTAAGCTGAAATGCTGGGAAAATGAACCCAGGCTGCTTCCATGGCCATCATAGATTCCCGCCACCCACTGCTGCTGTTGCCCTGCCTCTGCAGTTGTCTAGGGCCAGTGCTGGGGTACCCCGCTCCCCTCTTTCCCAGCTGGGAATGCTGACCTTTGAAATGTTCTTTGTTGCTTGTGGGTTGAGGGATCTGGAATCCTCCCTGCTGGGAATTCTGTCCTGGAGACATGTTGTGGTCCTTTTTCTCCCCGTGTTGCATGGCCAGGGCTGGGCTCTGCTCAGCATCCTGTGGGATAGACCTTTCCTATAGGCCTTACAGGTTACCTTTGGCTGGAAATCTTTCACTCTGTCATTCTGTGGCTTCTGCTGCTCTAGAATTTGTTGAGTCATTTTTTACAGCTAATTTTTGGGCTGTGGGGGAAGCGCTAGAATATATGCGTCTTTCTACTCCACCATCTTGGCTCTGCCCCCTCTATTCTTTTTTCCAGAGTGGAAAATGCTTCTCTTCTCCATTTCATTTGTGTAAATTCCACACATCCTTTGAGAAACAACTCAAAACTGACTCTTCCATGAAGTCTTTTTATGCCTTACAGGGTTTGCATTTGGTTATTTACTACTCTGTGTATTATTCTCTAATATTCCATGCTTTTTAGTTTTGCATCCCTGACTAGACTGGATGCTCCTAAAAGGAGGGGCTATGTCAATCTCTTTTGATATTTACCATAATAAATTCTATTTTGTTGGCTATAGAGCAGATAGTCTAATCAGTAGATATTGATTCTTTGGATGACTGAATGAATAATCCAGCTCTCTGCTTCTATATATTTTCACAGTGTATTCAATGAAGTTTTCCTTGATTATGTTATTTATACTAGCTCTTATATTTACTAATCTGAAAATTTAAGAATTCATTAAGGTGAATTAATGCAAGCAATTCATTCAGTCTGCCTTAGATTTCATGCTTAAATGCTAGTTCAGATAGGCATTTTGAAGTGCTGAGGCATCATAAAAAATGCTTAATTCTCCTATAAGTTGTTTTTTTTCCAGTTACCTTCCTTCCAGTCTGGACTAGATAGAAGCATAATAGATCACTTTATGTGCAAGAGGGACTTGGACTGTAATACTATAAAAACTAAAGCAATTAGCCTCCATTATTTTCATTTCTGAGATTCCTCTAAGGCTTCCCTGTCTGCCTCAATCCACAAAACTGTCACTTGCCTAAACTCCTATAGCATTGATCTTTTGCCCTGCTCATTTAGTCCTTCACATATGCTACCTGGTATTTTGAGCCTTCCCTGTCTACCTCAATTTTGTCCCCTACCTACACTTAGTACCCAGAGTTAGCACCTCTCTCACACACACAGTAAGTGTTGTGTTCAGTTTTGGGCACTGCAGTTTAGAAAGGACTTGATATGACAGAAAGCATCCAGAAGAGGGTAATTACGAAGAGTCTTGAGTTGGCATCCTAGAAAGACTATTTAAAGAACCAGTACTGTTTAGCCTAAAAAAGTCTCAGGATATTATAGCTTTGTTTAAATATTCAAAATATTCTAGTATTAACTGGAATATGGTAGAACTGGACCTATTTGGAGCCCTAGAGTCATGAATAAGAGCAATGGATACATATGGTAAGGAGACCAATTCAGATGTGACGTCAAGAGAAACAAAATGAAACGAAAAAAGTCTTTAAAAAGTTGTTGAAAACTGGAGGTGATTTGTTGTCCTCATTATAGCTCTTCAAGAAAAGATTTGCTGGACTTCTGGGAGCCAATATGTCACAGTAAACAGTAAAATGGTGTAACTCTTCCATATTCACCTCCAAACAACCATAAAATCACTCCTCCCCCAAATAAATCCTGGAACAGAACCAGCAAAAAGACAGGAAACTTGAAAGAGTGGCAAGAATGGTCTGTCTTACTACAGTAAAAGAAAAACACAATTCAGGATAGGAAGCATCCTAGCAATCCAGAAGCAAGCCCCACCTCAGCAAACCACTGGGAGATCCTGAGCCCCTGTGGTTTAGCAGGCAAACGCCAACACAAGAAACATAGTACAAGCCTCAGCACACACCAGACCTCTGGCTCAGCACCAGGTAAGCTGCCAGACCCTAGTGAGCCACCGCCTCTTTCCCCACGACTCCATCCCTTCATTATACCAGATACAAGAATCCTCCATGGGCCTCAGAACAACAGCAGTGCAGCACCAGGTAAACACCCAGAGCCTACAGCCCCTGGCACAAAAACCTAGGACAGAGCCCTTTCTAGTCTGGGAACATAGCTCAAGCGTTAAAAAAAAAAAAAAAAAAAGGAAAAGGAAAAGGAAATATGAAAGCTAAGGAACACAACTACTTAAAAGTTAGAATTGCACAGGTGGAAGCTAATGACTCTATGAGATATCAAGAACCAATCAAGCAAACTCAAAAGAATGGGGTAAAAAGAGTAAAATATGAAATATCTCTTTAGAAAAACAAATGACCTGGAAAATAGATCCAGGAAAGAAAATATGAGAATTTTTCAGGATTACCTGAAAGCCGTAACTAAAAAGAGGACCTGGGTAGCATCTTTCAAGAAATTATCAAGGAAAACTGCCTTGATATCTTGGAACCAGAGGGCAAAATAAGCATTGAAAGAATCTACCACTCACCTCAGGAGAGAAATCCCAAAACTCTAAGGAACATTACAGGCAAATAACTAAACTATCAGATCAAGAAAAAAAGATACTACTAGTGGCCAGAAAGAAACAATTCAAATATCAAGGAACCACTATCAGGATTATACAAAATTTAATAGCTGAAGCATGAAAGAATCAGAGGATCCTTGAAGGATCCAAAGGATCATGAAATATAATATACAAGAAGGCAAAGGAGCTTGAACAAAACCAAGAATTATTTATCCAGTAAAATTAGACATAATATTTTCAGGGGGAAAAAAAGGTCATTAAATGAAATAGAAGCTTTCATGAAAAAAAGACCTGAATTGAACAAAAAAAAAAATGATCTACAATAACAAAACCAAAGAGAAGCCTAAAAAGGGAAAAAAAGAAAAGATAACATGAGGGATTCAATGGAGTTGAAGTGTTTACATTCTTCTATAGGAGGATGATATTTGTGATTCTTAAAAATTTTATCACTAGTAGTACAGCTAGAAGGAATACACATAGACACAGTGCATGGGTAAAAGGTGAATTTGAGAGAATGACATAAAAAAATTAAGAAATGAGAAAAAGGAGTATGTTGGGTGCAGAATGAAAGGAAAGGTAGAATGGGGTAAATTTTTTCATATAGAGAGGTACAAAGAGCAGTGGAGGGAAAGATGGAAAGATAGGCAATGAGCATTGCTTAAACCATTCTCATCAGTATTGATTCAAAGAGGGAATAATATGTACAATCAGTTGAATGTAGAAATCTACCTTACCTGACAGAAAAGTAGGAGGAGAGGAGATTAAGTAAGAGGATGAGGGAGAAACTGACAGATGAGAGGCCAATTCTACTTTCAAATAACTCAAAATTTATTATACTATTATTTGTTATTTATACTATACATAACACAGATTTATATGCATGTTTTTATATTGACACACAATTAGGTTACATTATATATCACATGAATACAAAAGAACAAATATGTATACATGTATGTGTGTATGCATGTGTGCAATATATGCATATATCTCTATGTGTAAATACGTCCATATACAATATAAAACATTTTGATATAGCACACACACGTACGTATATATATATACATATATATACATATATATACACATGTATACACACACACGTATATATATATATATATATAAAATCTACTTACATGAATATGTTTGGATGTGTGTGTATATGTATATATGTATAAAACCTAATTATGCAAAGTAATTTAAACATATTATCTCATTTGATCCTTGAAACAGGCCTGTGAGGTAGATGGTATTATTACTCCAACTTTATAGATGAGGATAGGCAGACAGATACAGACACATACATATATACATCCATATTTCCTAGTTATTTACCTGTCCTCTATGAGAATGCAAGATGAAAATAACTTTAGTTTCTTCAAGTATTCTTTATATCCCATGATTTCTAAATTGGTTATCATTTTAGGTACAATCCTTTGCACTATAATCTATGCTTAGATGTTTTTCTTTAACTGAACTGCTTAGAATTGAATATGAGGGTCCAAATATGGAAAATCATATCATTCTCCTTCTTCTTGGCCATACTTTAATATATACTAGCTTAAGATCACAGGAGGAGCCAAGATGGCAGAGTAGAAAGATACACATATGCTAGCTCCAAACCCACAGCCCATAAAATACCTGTAAAGAAGAACTCCCAACAAATTCTGGAGCAGCAGAAGCCACAGAACAAAGGAGTGGAGGAGATTTCTGTTCCAAAGAGCCCTGAAAAACAGACACCAAAGATCCGTCGTGCACCAGACCTGGAGCAGAGCCCAGCCCTGGCTTGGCCGCACCAGCACCGAGAGCAGCAGATCTGAGCAGGCTTCAGGGACAGAATCTCCAGCAGCTGAGCAGGTCCCTCCACCCACAGGCTGCAAAGGTCAGTGAGAGGGGCTTTTCAGTTCACAGAGAGGGGAGTGGGGTGCCCCCATAACTCAGGCCCCCTCGGGAGGCAGCAGCGGAGGGGGGCTCCCAGAGCAGGCAGGAGCTTGGATCCATTGTTGAAGGTCTCTGCATAAGCCTCTGAGGAACTGAGCCCCATGAGGCAGCCCTGCCCCCACCTGAGCACCTGAACTTAATCTCACAATGAATAGCAGCCCCGCCCCCGCCAAAAGCCCTAAGGCTAGGAAGCAGCATTTGAATCTCAGACCCAAGTGCTGGCAAGGGGTATCTGGAGGCATGGTGGGTGTGGAGAGGACACTCAGAAGTCAAGTAACCTACTGGGAAAATGCCCAGAAAAGTGAAAAAAAAAATAAGACCATAGAAAGCTACTTTCTTGGTGAACATATATCTCCTCCCTTCCTTTCTGATGAGGAAGAACAAGGCTTACCATCAGCGAAAGACATAGAATCAAGGCTTCTGTATCCCAAACAGGCAAAATAAATATTCAATGGGCTCAGGCCATGGAAGAGCTCAAAGAGGATTTTGAAAATCAAGTTAGAGAGGTGGAGGAAAAACTGGGAAGAGAAATGGGAGAGATGCAAGAAAAGCATGAAAAGCAGGTCAATACCTTGCTAAAGGAGACCCAAAAACAGGCTGAAGAAAATAACACCTTGAAAAATAGGCTAACTCAATTGGCAAAAGAGGTTCAAAAAGCCAATGAGGAGAAGAATGCTTTCAAAAGCAGAATTAGCCAAATGGAAAAGGAGGTTCAAAATCTTACTGAAGAAAATAATTCTTTAAAAATTAGAATGGAACAGATGGAGGCTAATGACTTTACGAGAAACCAAGAAATCACAAAACAAAACCAAAAGAATGACAAAATGGAAGATCATGTGAAATATCTCATTGGAAAAACAACTGACCTGGAAAATAGATCCATGAGAGACAATTTAAAAATTATGGGACTGCCTGAAAGCCATGATCAAAAAAGAGCCTAGACATCATCTTTCATGAAATTATGAAGGAAAACTGCCCTGATATTCTAGAACCAGAGGGCAAAATAAATATTGAAAGAATCCACTGATCACCACCTGAAAGAGATCCAAAAAGAGAAACTCCCAGGAACATTGTGGCTAAATTCCAGAATTCCCTGGTCAAGGAGAAAATATTGCAAGCAGCTAGAAAGAAACAATTCAAGTATTGTGGAAATACAATCAGGATAACACAAGATCTAGCAGCTTCCACATTAAGGGATCGAAGAGCATGGAATATCATATTCCAAAAGTCAAAGGAACTAGGACTAAAACCAAGAATCACCTACCCAGCAAAACTGAGTATGATACTTCAGGGGAAAAATTGGTCTTTCAATGAAATAGAGGACTTTCAAGCATTCTTGATGAAAAGACCAGAGCTGAAAAGAAAATTTGACTTTCAAACACAAGAGTGAAGAGAAGCATGAAAAGGTAAACAGCAAAGAGAAGTCACAAGGGACTTACTAAAGTTGAACTGTTTACATTCCTACATGGAAAGATAATATGTGTAACTTTTGAAACTTTTCAGTATGTGGGTAGTGGGTGGGATTACACACACTTACACACACACACACACACACACACACACACACACACACACACACCACAGAGTGAATTGAATAGGATGGGATCATATCTTAAAAAAATGAAATTAAGCAGTGAGAGAGAAATATATTGGGAGGAGAGGGGGAGAAATGGAATGGGGAAAATTATCTCTCATAAAAGAGGCAAGCAAAAGACTTTTTAGTGGAGGGAAAAAGAGGGGAGGTGAGAGAAAAGCATGAAGTTTACTCTCATCACATTCCACTAAAGGAAGGAATAAAATGCACACTCATTTTGGTATGAAAACCTATCTTACAATATGGGAAAGTGGGGGAGAAGGGGATAAACAGGATGGGGGGGATGATGGAAGGAAGGGCAATGGGGAGGAGGGAACAATTTGAAATCAACACTCTTGGGGAGGGACAGGATCAAAAGAGAGAATAGAAGCAATGGGGGACAGGATAGGATGGAGGGAAATATAGTTGGTCTTGCACAACATGACTGTTATGGAGGTCATTTGCAAAACTACACAGACATGGCCTGTATTGAATTGCTTGCCTTCCAGGGGGAATGGGTGGGGAGGGAGGGAGGAAGAGAAGTTGGAACTCAAAGTTATAGGAACAACTGAGGAGTACTGTTCTTGCTACTGGGAAATAGGAAGTACGGGTAAAGGGGTATAGAAAGTTATCTGGCCCTACAGGACAAGGGAGAGGTTGGGGACAAGGGAAGGGAGGGATGATAGAAGAGAGGGTAAATTGGTGATAGGAGCAATTAGAATGCTAGGTGTTTTGGGGTGTGGGAGGGGACAAATGGGGAGAAAATTTGGAACCTAAAATTTTGTGAAAATGAATGTTAAAAGTTAAATAAATAAATTTAAGATCACATACATATTGGGAAGTCATATCAGCTGTTCATAAACACTGAAATTTGTAAACTAAAGACAAAGAAACATGAAGTTTTTTGAACAGAAATGGAAATTTTGCCATATTTCCCATATTTCTGTTTATTGCTTTTTTAAACTCATATGCAGTTAAATTTGCCCTGTATTTCCAGCCTCTTCAGATCTGATGCAATGGAAAAAAGCATTCTGCATTTCAGTTATACCACTTACTATATGTGTGATTTTAGGCAACTCATTTTATTTCTCTATGCTTGGGTTTCTTCATCTGTAAAATGGGAGTAATAATAGTACCTATCTCACAGGATTGTTTCATCAATCAAATTAGATAACGTATGGAAAGTCCTTTGCGAAACTTAAGATGCTATATATATATATATATATATATATATATATATATATATATATATATATATATATATATATATATATATATATAATGTATATATACGTAAATATAAGTATATATACATATATATATATATGTATATATGTGAGGTGAGTTTTTTTCCTCATATATAAAGTGAGGATATTATAGTAGGTATTTACTAAATTCTAACTCCAATTAATATTTCAAAGTACTAGCTATGTTTCCCAAATTTCCATCATCTACAAATTTTATTAGCATGTTCATTATGTACTTATAGGAATCAGTTCTTTGGAAAGGAATTACGTCCCTCTGTCATAAAACCCTAAAAATTTCCTTGAGGCTGATGCTGGTCAATCTATCAGCATCCTGGGTAGAGTTCAAGCAGTTATGGCCCTACCTATTGTAAACTAGTCTATTTTACGCAGACTATCTTACAAAGTTTAAAGAGAACTTTGTTAAATGTTTATCCAAAATAACATGTCTGCATTCTTTCTTTGATGTATTAGTCTTGTTACTCTGTTAAAAAAATAAGTTAATTTGACATATATTATTCACAGTGATTCTGTGAGGCCACCTAATGATTACCATTTTCCTTTCTGAGAGTTCACAAACCATTCATTTAATATAATCCATTTTACAATTTTGCTTCTTATTTACAATAAAATTACTAGCTGTGTGGTATACATTTTTTCTTCTTTCTGAACAGCAAAACATTTTCCATTTTCTACTATTCTGGTTCCTTTACAATTATCTTCTATTTATAATAGCACAAACATTTATTAAGCACCAAATGTGTGCTAGACATAATGCTCTTCACACTGACTGCCTACAGGGGTTCTGCAATCACATCTGTAACTTCTAGCACCTCAAGGCAGTCAATAATAACAAGTTATATGATGATATTTACTGCCTACTTACTATGTGTCAGGTACTTGTTAAATTCTGGGGATACAAAGATGGATAAAACTGTCCTGGCCCTCAAGGAGCATATTCTAATGGGGAACACAAAATGAAAATAACTAGGTACGTGTTTTTCTGTGCATGTGTGTCTAGTATTTGTATGTGTATATACATACACATACACACATATATTTATACTACATATGTATATTATTTTTGTATGTATGTGTGTACCTATATATCTATATCTAACTTTATACCTATATATGTATCTAACGTAAATGGAAGGTAATCTCAGAGGGAAGATACTAAGACGGCTGAGGGGACAAGAAAGACCTTTTGCAGAAGGTAGGACTACAGTCATAAAAGACTCAGGGAAAACAAGAGTCAGAACAGAACACTCCAGGCTCAGAATCAGTCACTATAAAGGCACAGAGACAACATATGTAATATAATGTTCTATAAACTTCAGAGGCCAGTGTAGTTAGATTTTAGACTATTCTTGTAAAAAGACTGGAAAGGTAGAAAGGGGAAAGGTAATGAAAAATATTAAGTGACAAACAGAAGAGTTTATGGTCATTAAGCAGGGGGATGACAGTCAAATTTAGGCTTTATAAAAATTACCTTGACAGCTGAGTAAAGGATAACTTAGAGTGGGAAGAAATTTGTATAAAAGAGACAAATTAGACTTGCAGAATAGGACATGGGAAAAGTGATGAGATACTGAATTAGGGTCATGGAGCTGTCAATGGAAAGGTAAATATATAAAGGACATTGTGATGGCAGAAACAACAGGATTTGGCATTGAATTAGATGTGTGAAATGAATAAGAGTAAAGAGTAGAAGGTGATATTAAGAGAGAAGGTAATGAACTCTGTTCTGGACACAGGCTTGAGGGCATCTAATTCTAGATATTCAAGAAACGGTTATATGTGACTAGCTCAGGGGAGAGATGCAGGCTGTCTATATAGATTTGGGAATCATCTGCATAGAAATGATAATTGAACTTATGGGAGCTAATGATTTCATTAAATGAAATAGCAAATAATAAAAAAAGAAAAGTGGATTCTTTAGGGGTTTACCCATAGTTAACAATTATGAAGTAGCACTGATGGTGACATTGATAAAGAATCAGAAAAAGAGGCTGAGAATCATTTAACTGATAGAACAGCAGAGAATCCAGGACAGAGAAGAGTTCACAGAAAGATAAAGTGATAAAGTCATGCTGTCGAGAATTTAGAAAGAATTAAAATTGAGAAAAAACTCCTATTATTTGTTAATTACAAGATCATTGGTAACTGGAGAATGCAGGTTTTGTTGAATGGTGTGGTTAGAAGTCAAATTGTGACTGATTTTGTAGTGTTAAAGATGATTGGAAATATCAAATGGAGATGTCTTTCTCAAAGAGTTTAACCACAAAGAGGGGGAAAGTTAGAGAATGATAGTGGACATATTAGGAACAATAAGTTGACAGATTTTTGTTTTGGTTTTGACTTATTTTTCAGGGAGACTTGGACATGTTTGAGGGCAGTAGGGAAAGAGCTAGAAGATACAGAAAAACTGAATATAAGTGGTGAGGATAATGGGGCCAATTCATTGGAGAAGGTGAGAATAGAATGGATTAAGAGTATTTGTGCAGACAATGGCCTCGGATAAGAAGAAGAATCATTTTTCTTTTTTTTTATCTAAGACCAGACTGAGGGAGAGAGAAGGAAGATTTCCAAGTGACAAAAAATTAGGAGGTTAGGGAGAAGGAGGACCACTCCAGGAATGGCCGCAGTATTTGTTTGGTGAAATATGAGGCAAGGTCCTGAGATAAGCTTCTGAGAGGTATCCCAGGTAACTCTCCAAAATTATTATAATAAAGCAATTACTTATATGCATTTCCTTACTCTTCAAGATGAAGACTAGTCTATTTTTGTCTTTTCATTCCCAGGCCCTAAACCCAGTGCTTTGCACTTAAAGGCATTTAGCAAATACTCATTGACTGACAGATTAAGAGTCCCTTAAACCAATAAAATCATAGGTTTGATTCAAACAAACAATTAAAACCTTGAAGCCTTAAGTTCAGTAGATTCAGCTATAGTAGCACTGTAGTTGAATAGATGTGATTCACAGCAACGTCTCTGAATAGGCTCGCTGAATATATGGGCAATACTGTTTGTGGCAACGTTCTGCTCCCTGCTAGGAATGCCACAGAGCTAGAAACGGGGAATGGAAAGAAATATGGATCTTAAGAGGAATGTTGAGGATGCCTATCAAGTAGAGATTTTGAGGTTTTTCCCTTGCAAAGGTAGATTAAACTATAAGTCATATATTATTAAACTACAAGTCATATTAAACTGTAAGTCATATATTAACATATATTAATTTTGTTTAAAAAATGTCTATTGCCAACTCTTCATAGTACCTGAAATTTGACACAACTCAAGAATCCTATGGGTCATGAATGTTTTCCTTTTTAACCCCTAAAAAGAACAAAATATTAAAATGCAACTCCATCCAGGAAGCTAACACCTTAAAACCTTATTCTCTATCATTTTAGAAATATTTATTAACCTGTAACAAAATATATGCATCAGAGGCATGGGAAGAACAATGAAGCAATGAAACAATGAAGAACAATAGCTGATATGAGAGCTATGAAGGACACCAAAACACACTTCCCCTGTTTCATAGTTGTCATTTTTGCTTATGATGTGGGGCATAGCATGGTTCAGAGGCCTTCTCTGGTCTCTGGTGCTCTAGGAAATGGGCCTTGACCCATTGAATCAACTTTAGCCTCCCATCAGGAGGAAAGAAAATTTGTTATGGATTAGATATAGTATTCTACAATATACAACTCCTTTGAGGTCATGACCTTTGAGTGACTTTCTCCATATATTAATCTCTTTAATCTCAATTCTTCATAAATCTGCATTTGAAAAGCAGAAAATAATAAAGTAAGTTAGATAGTGAAAATTCTATTTTATCTATTTGATGCATCTCAATCTGAATTGGAATTTCAAATATTCTTCCATGTTCATTAGGCTGATTTTCAGGAAAATGATTATTTCCCATTTTCTTCAAAGATGACTGAAATTTTTAATGCCCTAATTTTTCTAAGGAATCTCTTATTTTTAAAGGTTAGTGACAACTTTTGGAAATTCTAAAGCTGAAATGTGAGTGCAACTTTAGAAAATTTCCTTTCTCCCCACCCCTCCACCCCACCACCATCTTCAGTAAGAGCTTGCTATATATTCAGTCTTTTTCCTCTTTATTCTTGGCAGGACCCTAATCTAGAACCTCATCACTCTACTTACATTTCGTCTATTGTAACAGCCTAATCTGTACCCTGGATAGCATACTGGGCTTGGAATGAGGAAGACTCATCTTCCTCATCTGATCTCAGATACTTACTATCTGTATAACCTTGGACAAGTGATTCAATCTGGCCAGCCTCAGTTTCCTCATTTGCAGAAAGAGCTGAAAAAGGAAATGGCAAACCACTCTACACACTTTTCCAAGAAAACCACAAATGAGGTCACAGAGACTGAAATGAATAACAAAAGCCATTACCATATCTTCTTAAAATATCATTTTCATCATATTACTCCCTTGATGAATATATAATAATTTTCTATTACTTATTATATCAAGTTGATATTTCTCTGTCTTTCAAGTTCCTCCTGATTCTAATCCTATTCTTCCTATTCAACCTTATTTTCCACTATTTTGCAGAACAGACCCTATTACTTAAGAATATTTCTTCATTCTTCCTCTATACCTCATCCCAAAGCTTCATCCCAACCTCATTCTCATTCTCAACTTCATGCTATTTTTCATTTGTAAAATTGCCTTCTTCTTTCCTTCCCTTCTATTACCCCAGACTTACTTAATATTTAAGAGCAAACTTAAGTTACATAGTGTATCATCCCCTCTGGAACTACATCTACAACTCCCACTTACATTAGTGGATATATTTCCCAGATGGTGATTGACTGTGACTTTTCCCTTCAAAACTTAAGGAGTAACTCTGAAGGTCTCAGTTTTCCTAGTACTCTCATTCCAAGTCTTCTCCTTCTGGTTTACCTCCCCATCATTTATCAGCCAAAATTAATTAGCTTTTAGGCAGGGTATTAGCTAAGCAGGTATAGCTAGGGATAGCTGGCATTCAAATTAACTCTTCTCTGTCTCTACTTCTCTAAGCCTTAGGTTTATCTTCTGTTAAATAGATATAACAATATCACCTACTTTACCGGGTCATTTCAAGAGTCAATTGAGATAATATGTTGTATATAATATGCTTTGCATACCTTAAACTGTGTATGGTTAGGTATTATTAGGGAGGTAACATAATATAGGGGAAGAAAAGTAATTTTAGAGTCCAGTGACTTGAGCTCCAAACCCGGCTCTGATGTTTATCACTCTCAACAAGTCATTTAATCTCCCTGGTATAGGTATTCTAATTTGCAAAATAAGGAGGTTGGACAAGAGTGACTTTGAAGTACTTTTAAATTTCAGTCTCTGATTTTGTTAAGCTCTTTCCTGATTCTACTGTCTAGCACAGAAATAGGCCATATAATAAGTATTCTGACAGTAAATCCATAGAATGGTAGAGCTGGAAGGACCTTGGAGATTGTGTAATTAAGCTACCTCTTTAATCTATGGAAGAGACTGTATACAGCTTCTAGGAGGTAGTATTCAAGTTGGACTCAGACAGACCTGGGCACAAATCCTGCCACCAACTCTTATTTCTTGTGTTATAGTGGTCAAGTCATTTAATATCTCAGACTGTTTCCTTATCTATAAAATGGTAATACTTTTATAAGCACTTACCTCAGGCACTGAAGAGTTTTTTGACCCTGTGCAAGCTGTGTGAACCTGTTGGACTCAGTTTCCTCATGTGTAAAATAAGCTACAGAAGGAAAATGGCAAGTTAGTATCTCTGCCAAGAAAATCCCAAATGGGGTCACAAAGAGTCAGACATAACTGAAAAACAATGGAAAAGTTGTCTTAGAAGGTTTTCATAAGGCTTAAATAAGTTGTTTTATAGAAAATAATCTAGAATCCCTACAAAATTCTTTTTATGATATAAATATGATTCTGATACCTAAACCAGGAAGATCCAAAACAAAGAACGAAAATTATAGACCAATTTTCCTAACAAATATAGATGCAACAATTTTAAATAACATATTAGTAAAAAAGATTACAGCAACTTATCACAAGAATAATACATTATGATCAGGTAGCATTTATATCAGGAATGCAGAGGTGGTTCCATATTAGGAAAACTATCAGCATTACTGATCAAAACAAGAAAACTAACAGAAACCATATGATTATCTCAATAGATAGAGAAAAACCGTTTGACAAAATACACCTATTCCTATTGAAAACACTGAAAAACATAGGAATAAATGAAGCCTTCCTTAAAATAATAAATAGGATGTACCTAAAACCATCAGCAAGTATTATATATAATGGGGACAAGCTAGATGCATTTCAAATAAGATCCTGGGTGAAACAAGGATATACATTATCACCACTGTTATTCAATATGATAGTAGAAATGTTAGCTTTAGCAAAAAGAAAAAGAAATAGAAGGAATTAGAAAAGGCAAAGAAGAAACTAAGTTATCACTCTTCGCAGACAATATGATGATATGCTTTAGAGAATCCTACAGCATCAAGTATAATACTACTTGAAATAACAAATTTGGCAAAGATGCAGGTAACAAAATAACCTCACATAAATCATCTGCATTTCTATATATTACTAACAAAGTAATAGCAAGAGATAGAAAGAGAAATTCCATTTGAAGGGATTACTGCAGGGGACATTATAGACACAATGAAGTATTTGGGAATCTATCTGCCAAAACAAACCCAGGGACTATATGAACATAATTACAAAAGACTTCGCACAAATAAAGTCAGATCTAAATAACTGGATAAACATCAGTTGCTCATGTGTAAGTCAAGATGATATAATAAAATTTTTTTGTACTTCCTTTTCCATTTGTCCAATTTTCCCAGTTAGGTTTTGTGTTTCCTTTTCCATTTGACCAACTGATCCTTTTAGGGAGTTATTTTCTCCAGTTAATTTTTGTACTTCCTTTTCCATTTGTTCAATTTTCCTTTTTAAAGAGATATTCTCATCAGTGAATTCTTTGTTTATAATTTTAAAATCATTGGCCAGTTTTTCTTCCATTCCCTTCTTCAGCTGTTCCAGAAGAGCTGTTTGTGCATGTGAGCATTTCATAGTCCCTTCTGAAGTTTCAGATGAAAGTACAGTCTCAGCACTGACCTCTTTGGTATTTGTGTTTTGGTCCTTATCTCCATAGAAAGATTCAGAAGTATCTGAAGGAGTTTGTCCAAGAGCTTAGGTGAGTCGTTGCTCTCACTCTGCCATCTTGGCTCTGCCTCCCTAAATTTCTTACTACAAAATATTTCTTCTTTCCTATCTAAAAGGACTAAAAAAATGAAAATACCACCAATTAGTAAAGTTCATTAAACTATGGAATATCAAAACATGTAGAGATATCAGATTTTACTTTATAGATTAATTGATTAAGTAATTCACCTACTATTACTGATAAGGAAAGAGAGGATCAGAGAAAAATGAAGTAGCTTGCCCTACATATTTTAAGTGGCAGAGTTGAAACTTGAAACCAAACCTCTTTACTCTAAATTTACTACTTATTTTGTCACATCATATTCCCCTAAATACCCTTAGATTAGATTATTTTATAAAATGTTTATATAAATACTCTCTCCCAACATCTAGGGTGTGTGTGGGCACCCATGCATTCGCACAGCAGGGGTACATATCAGACAATGGATGGGAGGATAATTCTTTTTCTGTCCACACAAATTTTAGAGTTTTAGAGCTCCAAGGGACTTTAGATATTTCATTTAAACCCAAGTTTTCACAAATGGAGTTAAAGGTCTAGGAGTTTTCACAAAGTGAGACAGACAAAACAGAATTTGTGAGATACAGAGGAGTGAGATTTTCTCAGTTCATTACAGAACAAAGAGAGAATGGGGAAACGGCATTGCCCTATGCCTACTCTGGGGCAGGAAGGCATGAGATCTGTTGATTCTGAGTGAGATTCTGATCATGAGCCAAAATCAGGGATGGAAGTCACAGTGAAAAAGGATGCTGAATCCTAAATCTGTCAGCTGTTGTGAACACTATTGAGCTGGCTATCTAGGAAGAGATGAATGACTTACAGGACTGTCTTCTGGCTTTTTCTAAGCTATGTTCTGTCATCTGGAATGGAATGCTACTTCCCATGAACTATGACTGTGACTGTTTCAAGAATCACCACTGATGATCACTGGGGTTGGAACTAAGATGGTGGAGTAAAAGACAAACCTGTAGAAGCTCTCCCCCCAACCCCCCCTCACCATAGCCCATAAAGTACCTGCAGAAAATGACTAAGGAAATTCTAGAGCAGCAGAAGCCACAAAACAGAGTGAAAGCCTTGAAGGCTGACAGGAAACGTCTATCACACCAGGTGCAGAGCTGAGCACAGCCCAGGGACAGGACTGGGAAAGGCTTCAGGGCGCCACCAGCAGTAGCTGTGGTTCCCAGATCCCTCAACCCACAAACGCCAAAAACAGCTTCAAAGGTCAGTGAGAAAGCTCTTTTACTTGAGTGAGAAGGGAACATGGTCTGGACTCTACAGCAGCAAAATCCATTTTGGGGGCTTTTGGCCCAAAGACCCTGGGGGAATTGAGCCACTGATCCAAATCTCAGCCCTGAGTAGCTCTCCTGGGTTCAGGAAGAGTTCTGGTGGTGGAGTTGGCAGGAGCTCTGGAAAGGGAGCTCTACTCACAGATCCTGGGCAGAACAGAGTACCTGTGGTTGCTCCCACACCAGAGTGCAGGTCAGGAGAAGAGTAAACTCCTCTCCCTTGATTATGCCACCTTGGAGGAACTGAGATCTTGAAGGCCCCCAGAGTATACCCTCCTCTTGACAAAAGACTCAAAAGGCAAGTAACTGCCTAGGAAAATGCCCCAAAAAGGGGGAAAAAAATAAGAGTATGGAAGGCTACCTTCTTGGTAAACAGATATTTTCTTCCATCCTTTCAGAGAGGAAGAACAATGCATATCCATCAGAGGAAGAACTAAAAGTACAGGCTTCTGCATCCAAAACCTCCAAAATAAATATGCAGTGGTGTCAGGCCATGGATAAGCTCAAAAGGGATTTTGAAAATCAAGTAAGAGAGGTAGAAGAAATTTTGGGAAGAGAAATGAGAGATGCAAGAACATGATGAAAAGCAAGTCAGAAGATTATTAAAGGAGACCCAAAAATGCTGAAGAAAATAACAGCTTTAAAAATAGACTAACTCAAATGGCAAAAGAGGTCCAAAAAGCCAATGAGGACAAGAATGCTTTAAAAAGCAGAATGAGCAAAATGCAAAAGGAGGTTCAAAAGCTCACTGACGAAAACAGTTCTTTAAAATTTAGAATGGAGCAGATGGAAGCTAATGACTTTAGGAGAAACCAAGAAATTACAAAACAAAACAAAAATATCAAAAAAAATTGAAGACAATGTGAAATATCTCATTGGAAAAGCAACTGACCTGGAAAATAGATCCAGGAGATACAATTTAAAAATATTGAAGTACCTGAAAGCCATGATAAAAAAGAAACCTAGACGTCATCTTTCATGAAATTATCAAGGAAAGCTACCCTGATGTTCTAGAACAAGAGGGCAAAATAAATATTGAAATAATTCACCTCCTGAAAGAGATTCGAAAAGAGAAACTCCTAGGAATATTGTAGTCAAATTCCAGAGTTACCAAGTCAAGGAGAAAAGCAAGCAGTTAGAAAGAAACAATTTGAGTATTGTGGAAATACAATCAGGGTAACAAAAGATCTAGTATCTTCTATATTAAGGGATCAAAGTACTTGGAATATGATATTCCAGAACTCAAAAGAACTAGGATTAAAACCAAGAATCACCTACCCAGCAAAACTGAGTATAATACTTCAGGGGAAAAATTGGATATTCAATGAAATAGAGGACTTTCAGACATTCTTGATGGAAAAAAAAAAAAAACAGAGCTGAATAGAAAATTTAAATTCCAAACACAAGAATCAAGAGAAGCATGAAAAAGATAAACAGGAAAGAGAAATCAAAAGGGACTTTTAAAGTTGAACTGTTCACATTCTTACATGGAAAGATAACATTAGTAACGCTTGAAACTTTTCTCAGTGTTTGGGTAGTTGGAGGAATCACTCACACACACACACACACATACACACACAAACACACAGAGTACAACATGAGTTGAATAGGAAGGGATGATATCCAAAAAAAATAAAATAAAATTATGGAGTGAGAGAAATATATTGGAAAAATATGGAGTGAGAAAGGGACAAATGGAATGGGGCAAATTATCTCTCACAAAAGAGGCAAGAAAAAGCGTTTTCAATGGAGGGTAAAAGGGGGGATGTGAGAGGGAAAAAATGAAGCTTACCCTCATCACATTTGGCTTAAGGAGGGAGTAACATGCACACTCAATTTGGTATGAAAATCTATCTTACACTACAAGAAGGTAGGGAAGAAGGGGAGAAGTGAGGTGGGAGATGATAGAAGGGAGGGCAAATGGGAGCAGTGAGTAATTAGAAGTAAGCACTTCTGGGGAGGGACAACATCAAAAGAGAGAATAGAATAAATGGGGGGGTGGCAAGATAGAATGAAAGGAAATATACTTAATCTTACACATCATGACTATTGTACAGGTAATAGGGTATAGAAATCTATATTGCCCTACAAGGCAAATCTTTACTATTGAAAACAGAAGATTTTCCTATAGTATATTCCAAAATTATCTTGGGTGGAGATTCTTTTTTGCCTTGCACCACCTGAATACAGTATGCAGTATAGTCATGCAGTCTTTACAATTCTTCTTTGTTCCTGAAACGAGTACACAACCTTTTTGTTGTTTGTTCCCATCATCCACCCTCTCCCAATTGTTTGCAATAAAGGGGAAAAATTAACAAGTTTGAGGGATTTCTTTCCCCTGATGCTCCCCTAATCTCAATTTTTCCCACTTAAATAGTACTGAGAAAGGTAAGGCTATAAATGATAGTACTTGGCAAACAATTAAAAGAAGATTTTTCAACCTTTCAGAGAAAGATCATACTCAGTTTATCCAATTCATTTCTCAAAACAGCTTTGTGGAAGTTTTTGTTGTGAAGAAGACAAATGATTTTCTCTTCTGCTCTTTCCAGCCTTCCATGGCCATTCTTGTCTTCTGATGAGAAGAGAGGAAAAGGGACAGGAATGGGGAGGGGTCTGGAGCCAGGTCAAAGGTGATAGACAGGTAGAGAAATCTCATGCAGAAAGAACAGGGAGCATTCTCCTACCTGCTAATTAGTTCCTGAGTAGTTCTGCCTAGGTAAGAACACATTTAACTTGTCCATATACTTAACTATACTCACTACTAGCATTTTACAATTGGATATTATGTGTGTAAATATAATTTTAAACATATGGTTTGATATTTTTGTCCATCTTCTCTCACTTCTATCCCTCATATCCATAAGAATTTTCTAAGTTAAGGTTCATACACACAACAAGGGTTTCAGTAAAATAGAGAAACTTATTTTTGATATTCCTAATACCCTTGCTATTTTCCCTTTCCTTCTTTTCTAGATCCAACCCACAGCCTAATACCGTTCATCTTTTCCATATGTTTTGCCTCTTCTTGACCCCATTCCTATTCTCAATTGGCTCACAACTACTCCTCACTAAAGAAGCATCATAAAGTAGCAGAAGCTAGATAGCACAGTGGATAGACTGCTGAGCGTCAGGTCTGGTTCAGATCTGGTTTTATACATTTACTAGCCATTTTAACCAGGACAAGATACTTAGCCCTGTTTGCCTCAGTTTCCTCATTTGTAAAATTAACTCTAGAAGGAAATGGCAAACCACTCTAGTATCTTTGCCAAGAAAACCCCAAATGGGGTCACAAAAAGTCAGACACACTGAACAATAAGTACTTTAATCTTGGCCCTACCAGTAACAAGTTGTGTGGCTTTGAGCAGGGGATTTAGTTTCTTTGGGAATCAATGTTTATATCAATAACAAAAAGAATACATTGGGATAAATAACTCTAAAAACCCATCAGGATTTTAAATTCCATAAATTTATGCAATTAAAATACTTGGTGTTGTATCAGTAAGCACCCCGACATACGTTAGGGGGATGCTATCACAGGTTCTTAGATCTGCATTTATAAAAGGAAAGGCAAATTTTGAAGGGGTCAACAATCACTGTAATTACATTCAACATACAGGGACCAATAGACAAGCTTCCAGTTGTCTGACCATCACATGCACACACACCTTACAGAGAGGGAGACACCAACATCTGGGTTTCCAAAGCTGGAGGTGGGGGGGGGGGATGGGTGGCTGCTTGGTGCCTTCCCAGAGTCTCAACTGGCACAGAAACCTTCTTCCACTACAAAGCTCCCAAAGCAAACCTCCCCTCAGAGTATATATACTCTTTTCAGAGCCCAAGGGCATGACTCCTCATGACCCTGTGCCTCATTAGCAATCAGCAAAAGGTGCCAGCCTTCATAGGAAATGAGCCTCCCCTAATCAAGCCTCCCTCAATAGCCCCACCTGAGGCTTATCAATGGACAGAGAAGATTTTTAACTCCCATTACAGGTGTACATTTCTCCTACTTCAAAAAAAAAAAAAAAAAAGGTCCATAAGGGAAGGGTTTGAGTTCAAGGTGCCGGGGGTCCACAACCCTAATATTATACTAAGTTCGGCAACTCCCATGAAAGCACATCTACATTTCATAGTCAACTGGAGAACCCAAGTTAAAAGCAAAAGGGCTTAATAAAATGATAGAGTAAGAAAAATAGCAATAAAACATTTTCTCTATTAAAATTGGGGCATGCTCTCTTATGAATATACACAGCAACCAATAGCATGGGAGCCCACCTTAAACTGGGTCTGTTGAGCTGATTGATAAATTTCTAGTATGAGCAATTTATATCATGGAAAGGAGCAAATACCACAAATCTGGGCTAGATGAATTGTTTTGTTGATTATTTAGACTTAGGAAATTAATAGACAACATAGTAATCAAATGATTAAATGTTAAATGATTAGATAAATATTAGATAACACACATGAAAGTGTGCTGGCACACTTTTCCCCTGTGAAGAGCTTATTGTTAAGCATTTCACTCCATAGCTCTATCTTGCTGCTAGATAGGTTCCATTGGACTGTTATGACCATTGCAACGTTGAACATTTAGTCCCTGTCATGTATTTCTCTACATCTTTTTTATTGTCTCAATTTTCTAGTCTAGCTTAAATCTTTAGCTGGGTACAACCATAATCACTTAACATAATTAGCAAAAAGTAGAGATTGCCTTGTTCTAGGACCAGTAAAAGGCTTCCCTCTCTTGCTAAGAGTTGTGGCTCTAAGGCCTCCCATCACCCTAGAACAGGGGTAGGGAACCTGTGGCCTGGAGGCCACATGTGGTCCTCTAGGTCCTCAAGTGCAGCCCTCTGACTGAAACCAAATTCCAAATTATTCTGTGAAGTTTGGTTTCCATTAAAGGCCACATGTTCCCTACTCCTGCCCTAGAAAGAGATTTTTTCAGTCCCAGACATTAAGCTCTTTAGACAAGAAGCAGTTTCCTTCTCCCACAGCTAACCAATATCTTTAGGATAACTCTTTTACTTCATCTGTTCTTGTTGATATGACACCAGGACTCCTTGATCAGAGACCTATGCATTCTAAAAGTACCAGCTGATGGAGACTTTGAGCATTCCAGAGTGAACACATCTCCCCTTAATCAACAGGACATCAGTTAGAAATATGTTCAATGTGTTCTAGAACATCACTAGTTCATGGCCTTTGTGATGCTAAATATCCAGAAAAAATAATGGAAGTATTCAGCTAATTATTCAGTCAATATACACAAAATATCTGGAATTGTAGCATCATCAGTATGCCAAAAATATGGCCTAATTCAGCTTCTGAGAGTCCGATTCTACATCAGCCAGTAAACAAGTATCAGTGAAGCAACTATTTAGGTCCTTATATGTGCCGGACAATGTCCAACATGCTGGGGATGTTAAGTACAAAGAGTTAACCAATCTACTTGCAAAGAGTTTGGGTACTAATAGGTAAGACAACAGCATGTCTGTGTGTGTGTGTGTGTGTGTGTGTGTGTGTGTGTGTGTGTGTGTGTGGGCATTCATAAATATGAAGTACTTAAATTCAAGGTAACTAAAGAGAAGGACACTAGTAATTGAGAATCAGGAAAGTATGGGTATGAAAGAGGAAATATTAACAATAACTCATTTTAAAACTAACAGCATGATAATAGCTTTGTGATAATGAACCTGATACTACCCTTGCACTTTCACAAAAGACTGTCCCTGCTACTGCAGCACTTCTAGGTAAGAGGATGACTACAACTCTGGCTTGTTATCAAGCCATATGTTTTGAGTTCTTAACAAGCCATTTTCCTATATAGAATAAAGATGAATATTGCAGGCCTGAGTCTTAGGCAATTGTTGAATCTATTCTTAATGTAGATAACAGCATTGTTGGCTTGGAGATGGAGTGGGGTCTTCCAACTGTCCTCTCCTTTCACCCCTTTCCAGTTGGAGGAGTAAAATGACAGCCAACACCTTAGGAGAAGTCCAGGGAAATGAGTGGGCATTTTGCAAACAGGAACTGTTCCTAAAGCATTTCTTTGGGGAATTTAAGGTGTTCACTGGCCAGGGCACAATAAGTTCTTAATCAATGCTCATTTCCTCCTTTCCTTAGTGCATAAAACTCTTTCAGAATGATCGCAATCATTTACCTGGCTTACCTACATGTATATAATATATGTCTCTATACATACATATGAATATTACACATGTCTACAAATGAATTATAAAATTGAATTGCAAGATTTTGCTCAATGAACTTAAAATATAATTATGGCTATCTAAAAATAAAAAGGATAACCACAGGGATTCATGAGCTTCATTATACTATAGCAAAGCCTGGGTGACTACTAGGAGTAGTATAGATTCTTGTTCAAATACAGTTTTAACCTGATACCTTCAAGGCTTTATTATAGCTCCAGTTTTTGGTGATTCTGTAATCACAGAAGGTTTGATTATGTACCACGCTGTGAATCATATAATCTAATGATTGGAAGGTATTTTAGAGGTCACCTGGTCTAATATCTCATCCAATTCAGGACTTCTTTATACAACACCCCTGTAGATATCCCTTTGTTTAATGAGGCAGCCTACTCATGGTTGACCAGCTCCAATATTTAGAGAGCTCATGTTTGTTTCCCTATAGCTCCTTACCTACTTGTCTTGACTCTCTCATTTAATGAACTACTGGACAGGTCTAGTCTTTATTCCACATAGTCTTCATTCCCATATTTATCCTTAAAAAAATAAAACAACTTTCCTTTCTACAGGTTAATCATCCAAAGTTAATCATGTGACATGATTTCCAGACTTCCCGCAATATTGGATACCTTCCTCCAGACGTGTTTAATAGTGTTCCACTTGAAATGTGCTATGTTAAATTAAATACAATCTTCTGAAGGTTGTGTGGCTAGCAGATAGAACAGGGATATAGGGAAAGTTTGTGTGGGAAGCTCCATCTCCTTACACTTCTTTTTATTTATTTATGTATCATCCCCCCTTCTCAAGAAAGAGCTTAATGACCTGATTGTAGATATCCCACTGGGTCCCTCACTCCATCTATTCTTTTTTGTTGTTACTTATCGCTAGATCTTTCCTGACTCACTCTCTTACTCCTATATTTCCCTGCATACAATCTACTGTTTGGTGATTAAAACTAATCTGATCAATTAAGTCATGCTAAGGTGAAACCAATGATTACAATGAATTTA
Organism: Notamacropus eugenii; assembly: GCF_028372415.1. Taxonomy (NCBI): domain Eukaryota; kingdom Metazoa; phylum Chordata; class Mammalia; order Diprotodontia; family Macropodidae; genus Notamacropus; species Notamacropus eugenii. Next base: position 314,254,425 of record NC_092876.1, read on the forward strand.
TTCTGTGACTTCTTTCAGGTTATACTGGTATTAAATAAAGTCCCTCAGTATATAATTTAAAAGGAACATATATTTAATAGTCAAACCATCAGGGCACTAAGGCAATATTTATTTGTAGGATCAAGAGGGATGATTCATTTATGTTGGTTGTACCATATAAGGCAATTATCCATTTAACCAAAAAAAAAACAGTTTAGCTTGAGTAAAAAAAGGAAGATTGACCTTGGTGTGAAATATATGTCTAGACCTCAATTAAAACGTTGTCTCCATAGCTTTTAAAATGTCTTAAAATCCTTTGCTTTTAAAATCCAAATATATTACAGGTATCTGGGGAAGGAAGCACATTTATCAGTTAATAAAGACTAAACCAAGGACAGAGATTTATTTTTTCACCAGATTTACTGTCATCTTAGGAATTTTGAGGTCTGAAGAGACATATGATAGTTTTGATAAATGAATGAAAGGTGATCTGGAATGATATAAGCAATGGGATAAAGCAGAAAGAACACTAAATACAAGCTTAGAATTGAAGTCCTGAGTCTGACACTTGTTAGTTGGGTAACTTGTTATGTAGGTAATTTGGGCCAGTCACTGGCTATTTCTGAATCTCAGCTTTGCAATATTTTAGTTCACAGTTGTCCAGAAGAACAAGTGAGATGAAATGTGTAAAATATTTTAATTATAATGAGTCATTTGTATTGCCAGGTACACGCACATAAGTAGTGCTTTGTAACAGAAGGTGCCACGTAACTAGAAGCATGAGAACATTAATACTGAGGAAGAGGCAAAGAGCTATATATTAAAGAGTACATTAATTTATTTCACAGTGTGAAATTTCATGAAAAGTAGAGAAAACAAAAAATGAAATAAGAAAAAATAAAACAAGACCCTTCAAGTCCTAGAAAGACATGTCAAGGGAATTAGTATATTGAACATTATCCATTTGTTTAGGGCTGTAATAGCTGACTCCTTGCAATAATTCTAACTGTGTACCAGCAGTTTGTATGGCTGCAAATTCACACAAAAGAGTAAGACCATCTGACTCATAAAATTCATAGCTCAGTTAGTCAGATGACTAGCTCAAACTCTTCTGATGAACTGGCATTCTCTTTTAAACTGAGTTGATAACTTTGAGTTGTAAGTTCAAAAGACTTGGGTAGCAACTTACTTTATTGCAGCAAAGAAAAGAGGAGGTCCCATGGGAGGAGGGGAAAAATTCCCTCCCAAAAAGGAGTGACATGGGAGGAGAAAGGGAGCAGTAGAGGAGGGGGAGTGAAAGGGAGCAGAAGGGCAGGAAAGGCAATAACTTCCCATCCCACCCCACTCCCCACCTTGGAAACTACCAGACCATGGAGGATGTCTTTCCTTATCTGAAAGATTCCAGCTACACAGTTTATCAGTGTATAAATGTAAAATATTCATATGTATATATATATATATATATATATATATACACATATACTAATATATGCATATGTATATGTGTTATTTAAATGTGTGTATATATAGTACATACATGTATATACATACACATATGTATACATACACACATATACATATACATATATATATATATTACTCTATGTATTAGGTAAAGGAAGGAAAGGGAATAAACATTTTTATAACCCCTAGTATGCATCATGCACTAGGCTAAGAGCTTAATAGGAATTTAAAGACAAATGCAAATGAGATTCTTAAATTTTTTAGTGTGGCATAGTCCCATCTGGTAGTCAGATAAAATCTACTGATATATTTAGGGGCAGCTAGGTGGTGCCAGGCCTAGAGGCCTGAGGGCTACCCGAGTCTTCTTACCTCTATCCCGAGGTCTTTGGTTGGCCAAACCGGATGTTCGTATGAGAGAAAGGACGTTCCAGAGTCGAACAAGGGTTGAGCTTTATTTCAGGGTCTAGTTACAAGTGCAGGGGAATTCTTCCTTAGGAGGGAGCGAAGAATCTCCCAAGGAGGCAAAGATCTTACAATAAGAGATTGGAAGTAGAAGTGTAAGTGGGGAGAGAGGGGGAGGGGAGAGGGGAGAGAGGAAAAGCGGAGCCTTGTTGTCCTCACCGCTCCGCGCCCCTCCGCCCAAGAGAACTTTCAGGCTTTCCTGATCCTACTTAAACCCTCCAGCAGCATAGTTTGCATCTGAATACCGTGCTGTTAGATAACAATAGTGTGCCCAGATCTGGGACAATCTCGAGGGCGGGGGGAGCTCTCTCCCATCACGTTTCTCACGGGAAGAGGCGGAAATACACGAGATAGCTCGGTTCACCTCGATTCCCAGTCGTTTCCTGGGGGGTCTCGTGAGAACTCTAAGATTTAGAAGTTCCCACCTTTACCCGCCCGAGACTGTCCACCTGGAATTGAGCTTCCATCCCCAACATGGTGGTGCAGTGGATAGAGCACCAGTGCTGAAGTTAGGAGGACCTGAGTTCAAATCTCATCTCAGACACTTGACACTCACTAGCTGTGTGACCTTGGGCAAGTCACTTTATCCCAACTGCCTCATCCTGGGTCATCTCCAGTCATCCTGATGAATATCTGGTCACTGGATTCAGATAGCTCTGGAGGAGAAGTGAGGCTGGTGACTTGCACAGCGCCCCCTCACTCAAAAAACAAAGTCAAGTGCAAGTCATGTCTATTTCTCTGATGTCATGATCTTCTTTGGCAATGAAGGACAAACACACTGACATATTTGCAGAGAGAAAAATATATATTTAATAATTGAATCAAATGCAAAATTTCAGTTAAATGTTAAGTGAAAATAAAGATGTATTTTGTCTTCTTCTGAAATTCACGAACCTCTGAGATCTATCCAGAGGCAGCTAGCTGATGGCACAGTGGATAGAGTACTGGACTGGAGTCAGAAATATTTAAATTCAAATTTGACCTCAGGTGCTTACTAGCTGTACAACTTCAGGCAAGTCAATTAACCTCTATTTTGCAGTTTCCTCAACTGCAAAATGAATATAACAATAACACTTGTGTCTCAAGTTTCTTGCGAAGATTAAATAAGATAATATTTCTTAAAAAAACACACAGAACTGTATCTGCCACATAGTAGGTGCTATATAAATGCCAATTCCCTAACCCCTTCCTCCTGGTGCCTATGGACCCCAGAAAGAATTCCTCTACAGAGAGGATACAAAAGGAATACTAGTAAATACCAAATAGATATAGCATAAAGTAATAAAAAGTAATTCTGGGAATGATAGTGTGGGGATCAAGAAAGGCCTTGAATAGGCAATGGACCTAAGATTCATTTTGAAATAAGCTGAGGGTTCTATGAGGCAGAGTTAAGGAAGGAGTTCATGCCAGAGATGCAGGTTCCACTTGTGGAATTCCATTCTGCCCAAGATTCCATTCTGTTAAGATCTTTTTAGAACCAACATCTCTCACGCAACGTTAGCTATCTCGTCTAGCTTTATGCCATCTTCTAATCTGACAAGCATGTAATATATCAATTTGTCCAAGTAACTGATACAAATATAAACAGCTCAGGATCAAGCACAAACCACTGGGGGATTTCAATTGAACTTATTTCCACGTTGAAATTAAGTCATTAATGATTATTTTTTACAAACAGTTTCAAATTCACATAGATCTTATTGTTTAGCTCATACCTTTCCCTCTTTTCCATAAAAACACATTGAAAGACTTTGTCAAATCTTTTGATAAAATCTAGTAAGCTAAATCTACAGCATGACCTTAACTACAAAACTAATAACCATATCAAAATGGAAATGAAGTTAGTTTGGCAAAAAATCTTCCCAATGAAGACCTGCTGGATTTTTATATTTTTTCTAAATATTCTGTAACCGTCTCTTTAATATTTTCTAGAATTTTGACAATAATGAAATAATGGTTTGAAAATTGCGCTGTTATCTCTTTCTCGAAAACCAAAACCTTTGGATATCTTAAGTGCTGAAATAATTCCCTCATTCTATATAGTCTTTCCAAAAATCACTGACAGTAGTTCATTGATCATAGTTTCCAGTTCTTTCACTATCCAGAGATGTAGCTCATCCAGTCCTGATGATTTGAACTCATCAGTCATGGCCAAATAATAACGACTCTATTCTGGGACTCTGGTAAAACATTAGGTTCTGGAGGACCAAGATTGTTTCTTATTTACATCTTTATAACTCTATCTCCTAGAGCCATGCATTAAACAAAGTAGACACTTAAGTGTTTGTTGTTCCTGTAGAACTGACATTTGTCTTTCCTTAGATAATGCAAGCTATTGCAGGAAACACCATTATTTGTAGTTGGATTTTTGCAGGAAAATGTGAACCAAGCAAAGGCTAACCTATAGAGTTGTGATTAAACTTTGTTATCAACTATCAGAATCATATATTCACGCAGAATTTTAGTGTTAGAAGTAATCTTATTAGTCATCTTGCCTACTGATTCCTGAAAAAAAAAATTCATTCTACTTCACTAACAAGTGGTAATTCATACTTTGTTTAAAGACCACCAAAGAAGGAGAACCTGCTACATCTTAGAACAATCCATTTCATTTTGAGTGAGCATGCATGCATATGTGTATATGCATATATGTATGTGTATATGTGTATGTGTGTATATATATATGTGTGTGTGTGTGTGTGTGTGTATGTGTATACACATACACATACACATATACACACACAAATGACCTGAGAAAGGCATAGAGGGTAGATTATAATGTGACTCCAAGTTAGGCTAAGTAAACTCTTATCTGATGAGGATGGCTATAAATTGCCCTTTGTCTCTTTGAACATGATAAATAGAAAAGTACTCCCACAATTTTTTAGTTTTGGCTATCATTTTCACAACTAGAGAGTCAAAGGTTACCACTGTTAGGCAACATTTTCCAATTAAAATGCAAATCTATCTTGTTAATTTTTTCAACAATACTCCTCTTGTCTTAATTTTGCTGAGTAAAAATTACTCTGATATTCCTTATAGATATTCCTTAAAGAAGAATATTCATGCAATCATGTGGTATCACCCCTTAGAAGACCCTTGTCTACGCACACACTAGGGTACTAGTTATTCACATCAGTAACAGAAAGTGGATTATATCTCCCTTAGCAGAAACAAAGAGAATAACAGATGTTTCCAATTAAGGAACAGCAGGCATGAAAACTTGTATTTTTTTCTTGTTACAAAAAAAACAAAACAACAAAACAAAATAACAACTGAGCAAACTGGGTCACAAACAAATGTGGTTTTTGCTTTAGTTTGGGGTTTGTGAGATAACTAAACTATATGTGGTTGCTTTGTTTTGCTTTTCAAAGATGAGAAGAGATAGGCTTACAGCTGTGGGGATCACCAAGTGCTAAATTCTAACTTCCTGGAAAGCAGATATGGTATAGCAAGACCATATAGAGGTGTTTTGTATAAATGGTACCAGAAATAGTTACAGTGTGCATAAAAATGTACCATCTTTCATGTAATTGTGTGTGTTGACTATTGGGGAGTAACGGTGAGATAGCAGAAAGCTGAGGTCTGGACCCACATATGGCCATTATCCCAAATACATTAGTATGGCTGCAGCCTTGCTATAGTTTATACTTTTTTCTGGATTCTCTTACAATGCCTTATTCATAGGAGGAACTTGACAAATATTGATTGAATTTTGTTTAAAAAAACACGTTTAGGTGAGATATTAATTATGTTAGAGTCAATCTTCAATGAAATCGCAAAATCAGTGAAGTTTGCCACTGCTATCTGTAACCACTCCTTTCTTTTCCTCCCTAGATTTCCTACCTTCCATTGTCCACCCAACTATTGCTGCCCCTATGGAATCCAGGGTTGTCTAGTACTCTCTCTACTTTGTCATTTCCCCCACACAAACGTCATGCTCTATTTTCCTGAGTCTTTATTACTTTTCATACATTTCCCTATGTCTGCAATGTTCTCCTTCACCTGATGAATTTTCTACTCCACTTTTTTCTTTTTTAATTTATTTGTTTATTTTTAGTTTTCAACATTCATTTCCACAAGATTTTGAGTTCTAAGTTTTTTCTCCATTTCTTCTCTCCCCCACACCAAAACACTGTGTATTCTAATTACCACTTCACATAATCTGCCCTCCCTTCTATCACACCTCACCCTTCCCTTCCCCATCTTCTCTCTTTTCTTGTAGGACAAGATATATTTCTATACACCATTACTAATATTTTTTATTTCCCAGTTGCATGCAAAATCAATTCCCAACATTCATTCCTTAAGCTTTCAGTTCCAACTTGTCTCCCTTACTCCCTCCCCACCCATCCCCACTGAGAAGGCAAACACTTCAATACAGGCTATATATGTGTAGTTTTGCTAAAAACTTCCATAATAGTTATGTTGTGAAAGACTAACTATATTTCCCTCCATCCTATCTTGCCCTATATTTATTCTATTCTCTATTTAGACATTGTCCTTCCCCTAAAGTGTTTACTTCTAATTACTCCCTCCTCCCATTTGCCCTACCTTCTATCATCCCCCCACCCCACTTATCCTCTTCTCCCCTATGTTCCTGTAGTGTAAGACAGATTTTAATATGAAGTTGAGGGTGCATTTTATTCCCTCCTTAAGCCAAATGTGATGAGAGTAAGCTTCAATTTTTACCTCTCACCTTCCCCCTTTTCCCTTCCATTGAAAAAGCTTTTTTCTTGTCTCTTTTGTGAGAGATAATTTACCCCATTCCATTTCTCCCTTTCTCCTCCCAATATATTACTCTGTCACCCCTTAATTTGATAATGTATGTATATATATATATATACATATATCATCCCTTCCTATTCAACTCACCCTGTGCCCTCTGCACACGTGTGTGTGTGTGGGGGGGGGGGGTAATCCCTCCAACTACCCAAATACTGAGAAAAGTTTCAAGAGTTACAAATATTATCTTTCCATATAGGATGTAAACAGTTCAGCTTTAGAAAGTTCCTTATTATTTCTCTTTGCTGTTTACCTTTTCACTCTTTTCTTGATTCTTGTGTTTGAAAGTCAGATATTCTATTCAGCTCTGGTTTTTTCATCAAGAATGCTTGAAAGTCCTCTATTTCATTGAATGCTCAATTTTTCCACTGAATTATTGTACTCAGTTTTACGGGATAGGTGATTATTACTTTTCATCCTATTTCCTTTGACTTCTGGAGTATCATATTCCAAATTCTTTGAATCCTTAATATAGAAGCTGCTAGATCTTGTGTTATTCTGATTGCATTTCCACAATCCTTGAATGGTTTCTTTCTTGTTACTTGCAATATTTTCTCCCTGATCTAGGAACTCTGGAATTTGGCTGCTATATTCCTAGAAGCTTGTCTATTTGGATCTCTTTCAGGAGCAGATTGGTGGATTGTTTCAATATTTATTTTACCTTCTGGTTCTAGAATATCAGGGCAGTTTTTCTTGATTATTTCATGAAAAATTATGTCTAGGCTCTTTTGTTGATCATGATTTTCAGGTAGGCCCATAATTTTTAATTTTCTCTCCTGGATCTATTTTCTAGGTTAGTTGTTTTTCCAATGAGATATTTCACATTGTCTTCTATTTCCCATTCTTTTAGTTTTGTTTTGTAATTTCTTGGTTTCTCATAAAATCATTAGCTTCTATCTACTCCATTCTAATTTTAAAGAACTATTTTCTTCAGTGAGCATTTGAATCTCCTTTTCCATTTTGCTAATTCTGCTTTTTAAAGCATTCTTCTCCTCATTGGCTTTTTGGACCTCTTTTGCCATTTGAGTTAGTCTATTTTTAAAGGTGTTATTTTCTTCAGCATTTTTTGGGTCTCCTTTAATAAGCTTCTGACTTGCTTTTCATGATGTTCTTGCATTGTTCTCATTTCTCTTCCCAAATTTTCCTCCACCTCTCTTACTTCATTTTCAAAATCCTTTTTGAGCTCTTCCATGGCCTGAGACAATTGCATATTTATTTTCGAGGTTCTGGATGCAGAAGCCTTGACTTCTAGGTCTTCCTCTGATGTTATGCATTGTTCTTCCTCATCTGAAAGGATAGAAGAAAATACCTGTTCACCAAGAAAGTAACCTTCTATAATCTTATTGTTATTTCCCATTTGGGGGCATTTTCCCAGCCAGTTACTTAACTTTTGAGTTCTTTGTCAAGTGGAGATATTCTTTGGACACCTATAAGTTTTCAGTTCCTCCGTGGTAGCAAAATAAAGGGAGAGGAGTTTACTTCTCTCCTGATCTGCACTCTGGTCTGGGAGCTACTGCAAGCTTTTCTGCCCAGGATCTTTGAGCAAAATTCCTTCTCCAGAGCTTTCACCAGCTCCACGAGAAAGTGCGTCTCCTCACCCCAGGACCTCCAGTCAGGGCTGTGACCAGATAAGTAGCTTGATTTCCCCCAGGGTCTTTAGGCAGAAGGTTCCAAAAATGGATGTGGCTGCTGCTGCTGCCTGTGGCCAGGGCTATAGGAGGACCCTGTTTCCTTCTCACCCAGGTGAAGGAGCTTTCTCACTGATCTTTGAAGCTGTCTGTAGAGTTTGTGGACTGAGGGATCTGGGAACCACAGCTGCTACTGGTGGTGCCCTGAAACCTGCTCCAGTCCTGTTGCATTGGGTTGGAGATCTCTTTCACTCTGTCATTTTGTTGCTTCTGCTGCTCTAGAATTTGTTTAGAGTCAGTTTTTACAGTTACTATATGGGCTGTGGGGGGAGAGCTCCTACAGGTTGTCCTTCTACTCTGCCATCTTGACTCCATCTACTCTACTTTTAAGACTCATTTCAGTTAATGCCTCTTTCATTAAGATTTTGCTGTTCTACCCAGGGGTTGATAACAGTTACCACAGCCATCCTCACAAAGTATTTTAATTTTTCTCACACTGAATAAAAATTCACCTCTTTGCAACTACCTGTCTCCTACTAAAGGGACGATCCTTCGGCTCACTTCTTAAACAGACCCAATCACTGAATGGGCATTGCCTCAAAGTGAGAACTCAGAAAGAGCTTAGAAAACCACGGTCTCTGACTGCATCTTGGGCCATCTCTAGTCATCCTGATCTATATCTGACCACTGGACCCACATGACTCTGGAGTAGAAAGTGAAACTGGTGACTTTCCACAACTCTACCTCACTTAAAACCAATTCACTTGAAAGTTACAGCATCATCTTCTTGATGTCATGGTCCTCTTTGATAATGAATGATAAACCACAACAACAAATTCTGACCTATAGGTAGAATAAGCCTAATTCCCTTAAGTTCTTCAAATACTTTAAGACAGGCATCTTCACCCCACTGTTATGTCTTTTCTTTTACAGGAGAAGCTTACTCACTTCTTGCAACCAGAGCCTTTCACCGTCATAGCTATGCTCCTCTGGACACTTTCCAAATGATTAATGTTATTTGATGTCTTAAACTGAACACAATCCTCCAGAAGGGGGCTAATCATATCAGAGTAAATCAGCTTCTTTGCCTCCTTCTTTCTACATACAAAGCCTCTTTTAAGGAAGCCTAAATGTCTCTTAAATTCTTGACTGGGGCTTCTTTTTCATCTTTTTTTCATTATATCTGTTGTGGACCTTTTTACACTCAAATATTGGTGCTAGGTCTGCTCATGTAGCACCAAACATTTCTTACACACACACACACACACACACACACACACACACACACACACACACTAAACTATAATCAGTAACATGTAGATATTACGTCTGATTGGCATACGTCCAAAAGTTGATGTTTCCTCATGGAGACTGGCATTAAAAATCAGGGCACATTTCATTTTGGGTCTCAAAGTACAGAACACTACATAAGCTTTTACTGAGAGATAGTACTTTATCTTTCCTACTTCAAAATCCTCCTCAAATCAACAACTGAAGGTAGCCTCTGATTGCTTGGAACAGAGTGGTGGATTGGTGGCACAGATTAGGTACATAATACATAGTAGTAAATGACCAGAGCAATCTGTTTTTTTTTTTTTTTTATAAATGCAAAGATTCAAGCTTTAGGGACAGGATTTCATTATCTGATAAAATCTATTTGGAAAACTGAAAAACAGTTTGGCAGAAACCAGGTATAGACCAACATCTCACACCGTATACCAACATAACGTCAAAATGAGTTCATTATTTAGACATAAAGTGGATACCATAAGCAAATTAAGAGAGTATGTAATAGTTTACCTGTCAGACCTATGGCTAAAGAAAGGATTTATGATAAAACAAGAGATGGAATTTTGGTTATATTAAATTAAAATATTTTTGCATACACACAATGAAGCCAAAACGAGAAGGAAGCAATCTGAAGGAACTAGAGATATTTACCCTGCAGAAGATTCAATAGGGACCTGACAGTTGTTTCCAAGTACTGGAAGGAGTATCCTGTGGAGAAAGAATTAGACTTCTGTTAGATACCAGATAGCAAGCTATCAACAATGGGTATGTTGGGGCTAGATCTCAGGAATAACCTCTTAACAGTTAAAGCTTCCTTGAGAGGGGATTATTTCTCTACCCCTTCATAATCTTCAAACAAAGGCAAGATAACCACTTTTCAGATATGTTAAGAATGAAGATTATGGCCCATAGACCACTGAGGTCCCTTCCCAAATCTGAAATTCTGAGTCTTGTGATTGTGTAATTCCAACAACTATGCTTGGTTTACAAAGATGGAAATACATGTCTCACTTCTCTGCAGCAATGGGAACGGAATACTGTGTATAGCATTAATGCAATGGTTATTTTTGCTGAACTACTACTTTCTTTTGCTCTTTGTTACAAAGGAAGCTTTTAGGGAGCAAAGGTATGAGGAATGTAAATGTGGAAATGAAGGTAATGCGAAAACAAAAGTGACCAATAATTCTTTTTAATTAAAAAATTGCAACAAATGTCTCTGATGAAGTCCTCATTTCTCAATATACAGAAAACTGTGTCAAATTTGTAAGAATACGTTATTTTCCAGTTGATAATTGGCCAGATGAAATGAATAGGTAGTTTTCAGCTGAAAAAATCAAAGCTATCTATAGTTATATGAAAAAATGTTCTAAACCAGCAATGATTAGAGAAATGCAAATGAAAACAAGTCTGAGGTACCACCCCACACATGTCAAATAAGTTAATAACACAGATAAGGAAAATGATAAATTTGGAAGGTGATGTAAGAAAATTAGGACAATGATACCATGTTGGTAGAGTTGTGAATTGATCCAACCCTTCTGGAAATACATTGAAAACTACACCCAAAGATCTATAAAGCTGTGCATGTACTTTTACCTCTCTATACCACCATTAGCTTTGTTCCCCAAAGAGATAAAGAGGGGGAATCTATGTGCACAAAAATACTTATAGTAGCTCTTTCAGTGGGGTGGCAAAGAATAGGAAATTGTGCAGATACCCACTATTTGGGGAATGCCTGAACAAGATGCAGTAAATGATTGTGATGGAATACTATTATGGTACAAGAAATGATGAGCAGGATTCCCTCAGAAAAAGGTGGACTTACATAAACTGATGGAAACTGAAATGAGACGAACCAGGAGAACATTGCAAATAGTAACAGCAATATTATACAATGAGCAACTGTAAATGACTTAGCTATTCTCAGCAATATAACGGGTTAAGATAATTCCAAAGGACCATGCTGAACAATGCTATCAGCCTCAAGAGAATGAACTGATGGAGTCTGAATGCAGATTGAAGAGTACTTTTCCTTTTTACTTTTCTTTTTTTCTGCTTTCTTTAATAAATGACTACAATGGCAATACTGTTTTGCATGATTGCACATGTATAACCTATACCAAACTGCTGCCAGCTCAGAGTAGGGTTGGGGGAAGGGAGGGAGGGAGAGAATTTGGAACTAAATTAAAAAAAATATTAAAATTGTTTTCCCCATGTAAATGGGAAAAATAAAAACATTTTTTAAATTCTAAAATGCAGATTCTATTCTCTCTCTCTCTCTCTGTCTCTCTCTCTCTCTCTCTGTCTCTCACTCACTCTCTATCTCTCTCTCTTTCCCCCTTTCTCTCTTTCTTCTCTATCCTTTTCCCTTTTCTTCCTCCCACCACCCTCTGCGTTTCTTTCTATAGAATTATTTATTAACTAAGTAAATTAAAATTCTTTCTCTGTTAGTCAATCTGTATCTTGTCATGTTCCTTTAATATAAATATACTGACACTCATGGTTTTTGTTGGCTTGTTGCATATTTGAAGAGATTTCATTATATCAGCTACCCCCATCTTCAACCTTCCCCTAAAATACACATATATTTCCTTTTAAGGATACTGATAAGCTTGATTGAGTCCTCTTAATCACCACCACCACCACCAGTGCTCCACCTTAACTAAATATAACACTCAAAGGGCACAAAGTATCCTTCTAGAAAGTGAGACAAAAGACACTGACTTGTCTTCTCACCAATTAAAACACTGAGAAATGCACATGACAGATTGAATAAAAAGCAAAAGATAATATCTCAGAAGTGGGTCCCCTAAAATGTAAATGCATGAAAACGATTTATTCAATTTTTCTCAATTACATTTTACAAAATTTACAAATGTACAAAATTTTAACTTTTTCAAATTTTCAGTTCCAAAATCTTTCTTTTCCTTCCTCCCTTCCTCCTCATCCCCCCACCCACTGAGAAGGCAAGCAATTTGGCAAAGGTTATACATGTCATGGGAAACATATTTCCATGTTAGTCACACAGTGAAAGAAAACACCACAAAAAATAACGGATAAAAGTAAAGAAATGTATGTTTCAATCTGTATTTAGTCTCCATCAGTTCTTTCTCTGAAGATGGATAGCATTTTTCATCATAAGTCCTTTGGAATTGTCTTGCATTATATTATTGCTGAGAATAGCTATTATTCACAACTGATCATCATATAATATTGTTGCTATGATAGACAGACAGACAGACAGACAGACAGACAGACAGACAGACAGACAGACAGATAGATAGATAGATAGATAGATAGATAGATAGATAGATAGATAGATAGATAGATAGATAGATAGATAGATAGATAGATAGATAAATGTACTCCTGGTTCTTTTCTTTTCACTTTGAATCAGTTCATGTAAGTTTTTCCAAGTTTTTCTGAGAGCACACTGCTGATCATTTCTTATACCATGATTACATGTTCAACATACTCATATTTAATAACATGTTCAACCATTTGCTAATTGATGGATACCGCTTCAATTTTCAATTATTTACCACTACTAGAAGAGCTGCTATAAATACTTTTGTGCATATGGGTCCTTTTTAAAAATTCTCTTTGTGGAGAGATCCAGGAGTGGTATTACATGGTCAAAGGGTACACATAGTTTCATAGCCTTTGGGGCATAGTTCCAAACTGCTCTCCATAATTGCTGAATCAGTAAACAACCTCACAAGAAAGACAATAGTGTCTCAGTTTTGCACTCCAACGTTTGTCAATTTTCTTTTCATTCATATTAGCCAATACAACATATGTACACTGGTAGCTCAGAGTTGCTTTAATTTGCATTTGTCTAAACAATAGTGATTTGGAGAATTTTTTCATGACTGTAGTTTTTATCTGAAACTTTATCTGAAAACTGCTTGTTCACATATTATGACCATTATAAATTGAGGATTGTCTCTTATTTCTATCAATTCAACTCAGTTTTCTATAGATTTGAGAAATGAGTTCTTTATCAAAAACATTTGCTGAAATGTTTTTTTCACGGTGCTGATTACTATGTATTTCATCCATCTTATGACCCTTGTTTATCTTACTTTCTCTCCTTTTACCCTATGCATTTTCAAAAGGGTTTTGTGTCTGATTTTTACTGTCCCAATCTGCCCTTCTATCCCCCCCCCACACAAACATACATACACACACATACACACACATACATACACACACACACACACACACACACACACACACACACACACACACACACACACACCCTGCCTTCTCTTATCCCCTTCCCCTCCCATTCCTGCATGGTAATATTGATTTCTACACCTAACTGAGTATGTGGTGTTCCCTCTTTGAGTCAATTCCAATGAGAAAAAGGTTTACAGTCTTGCTGCCTCTTCCCCACATTTTCCCCTCCACTGCAAAATGTCTTTCAAGCCTCTTTTATGTCAGAATAAACTCAAATGTACCTCTCCCTTTCTTCTTCTCTCAGTGCATTTCTCTTTCTCACCCTTTTAGTTTTTTTTTTTTTTTAATTACTGGATCATATTCAACTCACCCCCATGCCCTCTATGTATACTCCTTCTAACTGCCCTTATATTAATAAGGGTTTTAGGAGCTACAAGTATCATTTTCTGATGTAGGAATATGGAGAGTTTAACCTTATTAATGCTTTCCCTTTCCTGTTTATCTTTTTATACTTCTCTTGAATCTTATTTGAAAGTCAAATTTTTTATTCATCTCTGTTCTTATCAATAGGAATATTTCAAAGTCCTCTGTCTCATTGAATACTCATGTTTCCACTGAAGGATTATACTCAGTTTTGCTTGGTAGATGAATTTTGGTTTTACTCCTAGCTGCTTTGCCCTCTGAAATATCATATCTCAAGACATCCATTCCTTTAAGGTAGAAGCCACAAGATCTTGTGTTATTCTGACTGTGGATATCAGTATTTGAACTGTTGTTTTCTGTCTGCTTACAATATTTTCCCCTTGACCTGGGAGCTCTGGAATTTGGCTATAATATTCCAGGGAACTTTCACTTTAGGATCGCTTTCAGGAGGTAATTGGTGGATTCTTACAATTTCTATTTTACCTTCTGGTTCTAGAAAATCATGGCACTTTTCCTGGTAATTTTTTGAAAGATGATATCTAGGTAATTTTATTGGCCATGGCTTTCAGATAATGCAATAATTTTAAAATTATTTCTCCTGGATCTATTTTCCAGGTTAGATATTTTTCCAATGAGATTGCACCTTTTCTTCTATTTTTCTCATTCTTTTAATTTTTTGATTTTGTTTTATTGCTTCTTGATGTCTCATAAAGTCATTAGTTTCTATTTGCCCAGTTATATTTTTAAGAAATTATTCTCTTCAATTGGCTTTTGTATCACTTTTTTTTTTCAATTTGTCCAACTCTACTTTTTAAGGAGTTATGTTTTTTCTTTCAGTGAATTTCTATGCCTCTTTTTCCATTTGGTCATTCTATGTTTTAAGCATTCCTTTCTTCATTAAATTTTTGTGCTTCTTTTATCATTTGACCAATTCTGTTTTTAAAATGTTATTTTCTTCAATATTTGTGTGCCTCCTTTGCTAAGTTTACTCATTTTCCATGATTTCCTTGCACCACTGTCATTTCTCTTCCCAACTTTCCCTCTAACTCTTACTTTAAAATCCTTTGGGAGGAGGGGCAGTGGTAAGATGGTAGAGTAGAAGAACTGATCTGCTCTAACTCTTCCCCCACAATTCCTAAAATATCTGTAAAAATGACTCTAAACAAATTCTAGAGTAGCAGGAGCCACAAAATGACAGAGTGAAACAGATTTCCAGTCCAAGAAAGCCTGGAAGACCAATAAGAAAGGTCTATTGCACAGGGCTCAGAGCAGAGCATAGATCAGCCTGGGGCCTGTGGCACAAACAGGACTGGAGCAGGCTTTGGGGCACAAAATCACAGGTAGCAGTTCCCAGATTTTTCAGCCCACAAATACCAAAGACAGCTTCAAAAGTCAATTAGAAAGCTCTTTCACTTGGGTGAGCCCAGAGCATGGTCAGGCCTCAGCCCTGGCCCCAGGGCAATGGTACCATGTCCACTTTTGGAGCCCTTGGCCTAAAGACCCTGGGGGAATCGAGAAACTGATCTGAGTGGCAGTCCTGGGGTGATGAGGAGCACTGGCTCTGCCGTGGTGTAGCTAGTGGTGGCTGTGTAGAGGGAATTCTACTCAAAGATCCTGGGCAGAAAAGAGTGCTTGTGGATGCTCACAGCCCAGAGCACTCTTCTCCCTTGATTGTACCACCAAGGAAGAATTGAGAATTTACAGGTCCCTAGAGATATCTCAGAGGATAGCTGCACAAAGCCTCTGAAGCCTAGGTTAGTATACCCTCTACTTTTTGACAAAGGACTCAAAAGTCAAGTAACTGGCTAGAAAAATGCCCAAAAAAGGGGTAAAAAAAAATAAGACTATAGGTTACTTTCTTGGTGAAAAGGTATTCTCTTCCATCCTTACCAATGACAAAGAACAAAGCATACCATCAGAGGAAGACATCAAATACAGAGCTTCTACATTCAAAACCTCCAAAAATATGCAATGGTCAAGCCACAGAAGAGCTTGAAAAGGATTCTGAAAATCAAGTAAGAAAGGTGAAGGAAAAATTGGGAAGAAAAATGAGAATGATGCAAGAAAATCAAGAAAAACAATTCAATAGCTTAGTAAAGAAGACCCAAAAAATGCTGAAGAAAATAACACCTTTAAAAATAGATGAACACAAATGGCAAAAGAGGTCCAAAAAGCCAATGAGGAGAAGAATGCTTTAGAAACCAAACTTGTGGGTGTTAATCCTTCTTTGCTGAAGAAGATCATATCATCAGAGAAATGATGACAGGACTTGCACTTGACTTTGTTTTGAGTGAGGGAGGGCTGTGTAGATCACCAGCCTCACTTCTCTTCCAGAGCCATCTGAATCTAGTGACTAGATATTCAGGATGACTGGAGATGACCCAGGATGAGGCAACTGGGGTTAAGTGACTTGCCCCAGGTCACACAGCTAGGAGTGTTAAGTGTCTGAAGTGAGATTTGAACTCAGGTCCTCCTAACTTCAGCACTGGTGCTTTATCCACTGTACCATCCAGCTACCCCAAAGAGTTTTTCTGACTCCTGGCTGAGCACTGTATCCACTGTGCCACCTACCCACCCTTGTGTGGATAGATTACGTTTGTCCTAAAATAGATCCTTGCTTCCATGAAAAGTTTGAGAAGTTAAGCCTTGGTGAAATGAGGACATCTCTTAGAGCTGCAAGTTTGGCTATCAGAAAATTCAAATAACTGAATTCAAAGCAACATGCATTTACATATTACATATTGCACTGAGTCTTATGCTAGCCACTATAGGACATACAGAAGGGGGAGAAAAAGCAGTCCTTACCTTCAAGAAGCTTAGTATCTGGCTAGGGAAAGAAGACCAGAACACAGGAAACAAACAAACAAAAAAAAAAAAAAAAAAAAAAAACAAACCCCAGTATATGAGATAGAAAAATCACACAATCACAAAAACCAATCTTAAGATTAGAAGGAGTCTTTGGGTTAATTTGGTTTAATCTCACAATCAGATTATGAATCTCCTCAATCTCCTCCTCCCTGAAGCTGGTCATCCACTATTTGCATGAACAAGTCCAATGACAGAGAACTCACTTCTTTGAGATGCAACCTTTTCCATTTTTGGAGAAGCCTAATAGGCCTACTTTTCTCTAAACCAAAACCAGCCAAAGGAACAAGTTCTACTTACTGATTGAGATAGCATGGTACAGTAGAAAAATGAATGGATCTGGAATTAGGAGACCTGTGTTCAAATCTCACTTCTGTCACTACCTGTGTGACCCCGGTAAAGTCACTTAACTTCAGTGGTCTTCAGTCTTTTCATTAAAAAACTAAAGGGTTGGAGTAAATAGGTGTCTTCTAAGGTTCTTTCTAACTTTAAATCTATGACCTTCTAGTCCAGGTCTATCCTTTTGGAACAAAAAAGAATAAACCTCATTCTCCTTTTACTTCATTCAGATATTTGAAGAGAGATATTGTCACCTCCTCCTCCCCCAAAGTATCTGCTTTCTCCTGGGTTAAAAAATAGTAGTTGCTAATTAATACAATTCTGAAGGATTTATTATGAAAAATCCTGTCCACCCCAGAGAAAGAATTGATGAAGTCTTAATGCAAAATCTGCTTTACTTTCTTAATTTTTTTTCTTGATGTGTATGTATGTGAGTTTTCTTTCACAACATGACTTAGAAATATATTTCACATGAGGGCACATGTATAACGTATATCAAATTGCTTTCATACTCTGTGGAAGAATGAGGAGGGAGGGAGAAAATTTGAGAATGTAAAAACATTTAAAATGAATGTCAAAAATTGTTTTTACATGAAATTGGGGAAAAATAAAATATTAAATTAAAAGAGAGAGAGACTGAGAGACATGGTGTGGTATAATGAATACAGAGCTGTCTTCTAAGTCAGGAAGACTTAGATTCAAGAGTCACTTCTGTTACACACTAGCTGTGTGACCCTGAGCAAGTCACTTAATAATCTCTTAGTGCTATATATAGGACTATAATTTTTGGAGAAGGTGCCATATTACAATGGCAAAGAGGAAGGTATCTCACCTAAGAATTTTTTTATACAAATAAAATCATAAAACCAGGACCTATTTCCTCATATGTGTACACATTGTCTCTCCTCATAAGAATGTAAACTTCTTGTGGATGGGATACAATTTTTGTCTTTCTTTGTACCTCTGGCACTTAGCAAACACAGTACCTGGTGTGTAGTAACCTTCAATAATGGCTTGTCCCTTGATTAGTCAACAAAACAACTGTTAATATAATTACAGAAATTGTTAATATCAATTGTAATATTATCTACTATTCTTCTTAAATGATCCTAGTAATGTCAAAATTTCAGAATGTCCTTGCATTCCTGCTCTTATTATGTTTATTCTCAATTAGGTTGAGCTGAAACACATCCTAAATCTCCATCCTGAGTTCTTTGTAGAGGAACACAGCTGAAGCTGAATTTCAGCTTCTAATATTATTGCCCTCTTTTGTTAAGATGCCTGGCACAAGGGCAAAATAGCCACAATGAAGTGGTTTTCCTTGATGGAACTGCCAGCAGTGGTTGGCCTTGCTGCCTAATGTGACTTCTTCCACTTTTCTCCTAAAGTATAAAAATTGTTTTCTCTGAATTTGCTAGTGGCACATCACCCAGGGTGGCAGGCTTGCTAGCTTTCATTATCTCCATTAAAGGTGCTTTATTCCTCCATGCAAGAATCTGATTTCAAAACCTGACACTTTATATCTCTGACACTTACCAAGAACAAAACCTGGCACAAAATAAGCCTTTAATAATGATTTGTTGTTTGATTATTCCTCACCCACAAATGCATACTGTGTCACAGTATGGATTCACTTTCAAAAAACAAGATTGTGTTCATCAAGCACACATACATACCCTTACTCAGTTCTTGGGACCTTGTCACCTTGGAATGCCCCTCCTCCATGCCTTCTAATATTGGGGAGTTCCTTCTAGGAGGGCCTTCATTTTGGGGCTACTTCATTTCCCACTGGGCTGTGCTTCTGACTCCACCAGTATCATGCCCTTATCTAAGGGTGTTTTACTTTCTTCCTACTTAGTCAAATTGAAAAGGAGGTTCAAAAGCTCACTGAAGAAAATAGTTCTTTAAAAATTGGAATGGAACAGGTAGGAGCTAACGACTTTATGAGAAACCAAAAAGAATTTACAAAACAAAACCAAAAGCATGAAAAAATAGAAGACAATGTGAAATACCTCATTGGAAAAAAAACAACAAACTTGGAAAATAGATCCAGGAGAGACAATATAAAAATTATGGAACTACCTGAAAGTCATGATGAAAAAAGAGCCTAGACATCATCTTTCATGAAATTATCAAGAAAAACTGCCCTGATAGTCTAGAATGAGAGGGTAAAATAAATATTGAAAGAATCCACCAATCACCTCCTGAAAGAGATCTGAAAAGAAAAACTCTTAGGAGAATTGTAGCCAAATTCCAGAGTTCCCAGGTCAAGGAGAAAATATTGCAAGCAACCAGAAAGAAACCATTCAAGTATTGTGTAAATACAGTCAGGATAACACAAGACTTAGCAGCTTCTACACTAAGGAATCAAAGGGCTTGGAATGTGATATTCCAGAAGACAAGGAAACTAGGTTTAAAACCAAGAATCACCTACCCAGCAAAACTGAGTATAATACTTCAGGGTAGCAATAGTCATTTAATGAAGTAGAGAACATTCAAGCATTCTTGATGAAAAGACCAGAGCTGAATAGAAAATGTGACTTTCAAACACAAGAATGAAGAGAAACGTGAAAAGGTAAACAGGAAAGAGAAGCTTTAAGGAACTCATTAAAGTTGGACTGTTTACATTCTTGAATATAAAGATATTATTTGTAACATGAGATTTTTTTTCAGTATTAGGGTACAGGGAATATAGATGTAGGTGTGTATGGGTACATATGTACATGCATATTATATATATGTATGTATATATGTATGTATATGTGTGTATATGTATGTATGTATATATGTTTGTATGTATATATCTTCATATATATCTATATCTATATAAGTAAATATAGATATAAAGATATATACACACATAGAGGGTACAGGGTTAGTTGAATATGAAGGGAGAGTACCCAAAAAAATAAAATTTTCTGTTGAAAGGAATGTACTAGGAGTAAGAGAAAGGAAGAGGTAGAATGTAGCAAATCATCTCACATAAAAGAGGGAAGAAAGAGTTTTAACAATGGAGGGGAAAAGGGGGCAGATGAAAGGAAATAAGTGAGCCTTACTCTTGTGGGTCTTGGCTTAAGGAGGGAATAACACACACTCCATGGGATATGGAAATGCTTGTTTTCTCAGTAAGGTTGGGTGGGGTGGGAGGGAGAGAATATGGAACTCAAGGCTTTGATAATGAATGTTAAAAATTGCCTTAGCATGCAACTGGAAATTAAGATATACAGGCAATGGAGTATAGAAATCTATTTTACTCTACAGGAAAATAGAGGGGAAGGGGGATGGAGGAAGGGTGGGTAACAGAAGGGAGGACAGACTGGAGGAAGGCGTGGATGGGGCACATGCTGTCCTGGGGTAGGGGATGGGGAGAGATGGGGAGAAAATTTTGAATTCAAATTCTTGTAGAAGTGAATTTTGAGAACTGAAAATAAATAAATTGTATATTAACAAAAGAAAAAAGAAATCCTTTGTGAGATCTTTCATGGCCTGAGACCAATTCATTTTTTTTTTCTTGAAGGCTTTGAAAGTAGGCATTTTGACTTTGTACTCTTCTACTGGATTTGTATTTTCATCCTCCCTGTCACCATAGTAGCTTTCTATACTCAGGGTCTTTTTCTGCTATTTGCTCATTTTCCCAGACAATTTCTTGACTTTTAAATCTTTCTTAAAGTATGGCTCTACTTTCAGAGTGAAGGAGACACTGTTCCAAGCTTTAAGGTTTTTGTCCAGTTGCTTCAGAGATAATTCTGGAGATCTGTAAGTTTTCACTTCTTCCATGGTGGGATGATCTAAGAGAGGTATGTTTACTCCACTTCTGTTTTGTACCCTATTCTGTCTGTAATCACAAGCACTTTTCTCCACCCTGGAACTGTGACCATAGTCCTTGTTCCCATGTGGCCACAAACTCTGGTATGCTAGTGCCCTTTCTTGCCCTGGGACTGAGATCCAGAGCTGCAATTCAGATCCAAGTACAGACAATGCAACAGAATCTGCCCCCAGTGCCAACAAGGAGACCTCTTAATTTCATTCTAAGCAGTTATCAACCTCCCCTCTCCCCACCCCCCCCATTACTATTAGCAGGCTGAGAGATCTGGAAAGTCTTACTGCACTACCGATTCAGTTGTACACTCCTCCCCCACTCCCCAAGCCTCCTGCCAGTGTGCAAGGTAAGGGCTGAACTAGACTGTGGTCCACTCTTACACAGCTGCAAAAGACCTTTGCTGTGAACCTTCTAAGTTGTCTTGAGCTAAAAAATTGTTTCACACCATCTTTTTATGGGTTGCCTCCCTAGAATTTGTTTTGAGCCATTATCTAAAAGTGGTGAATTCTGGGGAGAACTCAAGCAGATCCCTGTCTTTTCTCTGCCCTCTTGGCTCTGACTCTCCACAAAGATTCATATGGCATGAAAGGCAACTATGCAAGCTCTATTTCCCTAAGGACAACCTGGGGTTTTGTGTTTTTATGGGACTGCATATACTTGGAGATAAACCCCTTGGAATGAATTGAAAAATCATCAGAGGGCACAAGCCAGCTGTGCCTTACCTTAATCAATGTAGAGAGAGTGTGTTGCTGAATTCAAGTGAACCAAGAAAAGCAAGCATGCATGCATTGCCTCATCTTCTTGCCAAAGGAAATGTAATATTCTTCACTGAATTCTTAGTTTTGGTAGTCATCCCTCTGCCCTTGACAACAGCTGAGCTTAGTACCTCCACAGTTTACAACAGTAGCCTTTTGCCTACCCAATGCAAATATCATATGTGAAAATATATCCATTTCCTTGCCATCAGTTTATCAAAGATTCCCTTGATGAGCTTGTGGATTGTTTTCATAAAGAGTTTTAGTAAATCTATAGATTGGTAGTTGATATTCTCCCATCACTGTTCGTTATTTTTGTTGTTGTTATTAACAGTCATTTTTTTTTTTTACTTCCAAGCCATTGCTGTATTTACATATTTCAGATGCCTTTAATACATATCCCTCAATGTCTTCAAAATCATGGCACCTGAAACATTAATTTCCACCCTGTATACCACCTTTGGTGTGGTGACAGACCCCACAGAGGAGAGAAAGCAAGTGATAACTGATGGACAATCTTGAGTACTTCAATGATAAATATGCTATACCAAGATATCTGGAAGAAAGCCTAGAGAAATATTTAAATCTTTCTTTGTAAACATCTATTCACTCAATGTATTTTTCCTGCTTTATTGCCACAACAATCCACAAAGTACTACTCCAGTGTTTCATGATCAACTTGGGTTATGAGGTCTGATTGACTTTTCTAATATAATAACATTTAAATAGGAGTGTGTAAGGTATAAGGAAAGACTAATACAATTAGGGTATCTTGAACCAAAGCCACACATAACACTTCAGGGCAGCAAAAGAGGAAACTGTCTTGCATGACTGATTAAATGGCTTTTAAAACGTGAATTACTTGTTGCTGTTTTTTTTTTAAATTTTTATAAAATGTAATTATAAATATATTTAATCCTGGTATCATTTTACACAGTAACTGATTTTTAAAAATCCAGTTGTATCATTCTGATAATGATTTGTCATCTGTATTCTGTTTCATAAATAAATATTTTGCACATTCTCAATTTTGGAAGTATACAATATATTCATAATATCTGATAATTTTCATTTCTTCATCCTATAATCACTTGTGATTTTCCCTATCTCATTTCCAGTTTGGGATCATTTTATTTTACTTTATTCCCTTTTAAAAAGTTAAATGGGTTGATGGTTCATCAACTCTATTAGTTCCTGCCCCACCAAAAAAATCAGCTCTTTAAAAATTTACTTAATTAGAATTTTTCTCTATTTTAAATGTTCTGTCTTAATTCTGGAAATATCTCAATTTGTATTTTACATATATTTTTTAAACTGCAGGGCTAATTCATATGTTTAACTCTTATCTTGTTAAGATACATATGTGAAAATATGTTTGGCATGAAATGTATTTGTATTGTTTTTGTCAATATCATAATGTCTATTATTTCTATAGTTAGATCTTTAAATTAATAAATATTCAGAAGCTAAATTTCTATCATAGTTCTCTTACATTTTAAATTATGAACCATAATTTAATATTTAATGCTTTCAAAATTGGTTTCAAGATTTTTTAATGATTTAAAATGGAATTCTTGTGAAGTTCCCATGAATATCAGGAAACTACTAGATTACCTTTCCTTTTTTTGAGAAAGTGATCATTTAAATTTCACTTATAATACATCTTCTTATTTCCATAACTTTAAAATATTAATTTTCCACATCAAGAGTTCCTTTAAATATACTCTTAACTGTTTAATTTTCTGTCTTTTTTTTTCAACTTTTTTTCTTATTTAAATTTATTTATTTAAGTTTTCAACATTCATTTCCACAAAATTTTGGGTTCCAAATTTTCTCCCCATTTCTCCCCTCCCCTACCCCAAAACGCCAAGCATTCTAATTACCCCTAACACCAATCTGCCCTCCCTTCTAACATCCCGCCCTTCCCTTATCCCCATCTTCTCTTTTGTCCTGTAGGGCAAGATAATTTTCTATACCCCATTACCTGTATTTCTCATTTCCTAGTTGTATGCAAGAACAATACTCAACAGTTCTTTCTAAAACTTTTGAGTTCCAACTTCTCTTTCTCCCTCCCTCCCCACCCATCCCCTTTGGGAAGGCAAGCAATTCAATATAGGCCATATCTGTGTAGTTTTGCAAATGATTTCCATAATAATCATTTTTTGTAAGACTAGCTATATTTCCCTCCATCCTATCCTGCCCCCCCCATTGCTTCTGCTCTCTCTTTCAGACCCACCGCTCCCCAACAGTGTTGACTTCTAATTGCTCCCTTCTCCCACTGCCCTACCTTCCATCATCCCCCCCACCCTGCTTATCCCCTTCTCCCTCACTTTCTGTATTGTAAGATAGATTTTCATATCAAAGTGAGTATGCATTTTATTCCTTCCTTTAGTTGAATGTGATGAGAATATCCTTCATGTTTTTTCTCTCACCTCCCCTCTTTCTCCCTCCACTAAAAAGTCTTTTACTTGCCACTTTTATGAGATAATTGGTCCCATTCGATTTCTCCCTTTCTTCTCCCAATATATTTCTCTGTCACCCTTTACTTTCATTTTTTTAAGATATAATCCCGTCCTCTTCAATTCACTCTGTGCATTCTGTCTCTATGTGTGTGTTCGTGTGCATGTGTGTGTGTGTAATCCCACCCAGTACCCAGATACTGAATAGTTTCAAGAGTTACAAATAATGCCTTTCCATGTAGGAATGTAAACAGTTCAACTTTAGTAAATCCCTTATGACTTCTCTTTGCTGTTTACCTTTTCATGCTTCTCTTCATTCTTCTGTTTGAAAGTCAAATTTGCTTTTTAGCTTTGGTCTTTTCATCAAGAATGCTTGAAAGTCCTCTATTTCATTGAAAGATCATTTTTTCCCCTGAAGTATTATACTCAGTTTTGCTGGGTAGGTGATTCTTTGTTTTAGTTCTAATTTCTTTGACTTCTGGAATATCATATTCCATGCCTTTCAATCCCTTAATGTAGAAGCTGCTAGATCTTGTGTTGTACTGATTGTATTTCCACAATACTTGAATTGTTTCTTTCTAGCTGCTTGCAATATTTTCTCCTTGACTTGGGAACTCTGGAATTTGGCCACAATACTCCTAGGAGTTTCTTTTTTGAATCACTTTCAGGAGGTGATCAGTGGATTCTTTCAATATATATTTTACCCCCCTGGTTGTAGAATATTAGGGAAGTTTTCCTTGATAATTTCATGAAAGATGATGTCTGGGCTCTCTTTTTGATCATGACTTTCAGGTAGTCCCATAATTTTTAAATTGTCTCTCCTGGATCTGTTTTCCAGGTCAGTTGTTTTTCCCATGAGATATTTCACATTATCTTCCATTTTTTCATTCTTTTGGTTTTGTTTTGTGATTTCTTGGTTTCTCATCAAGTCATTAGCCTCCATCTGTTCCATTCTAATTTTGAAAGAACTATTTTCATCAGTGAGCTTTTGAACCTCCTTTTCCATTTGGCTAATTCTGCTTTTGAAAGCATTCTTCTCCTCATTGACTTTTTGGACCTCTTTTGCCAATTGAGTTAGCCTATTTTTCAAGGGTTATTTTCTTCAGCATTTTTTTGGGTCTCCTTTAGCAAGGTGCTGACCCGCTTTTCATGCTTTTCTTACATCTCTCTCATTTCTCTTCCTGCCTCTTTTAACACCTTTCTTACTTGATTTTCAAAATCCTTTTTGAGCTCTTCCACGGCCTAAGACCATTGAATATTTATTTTAGATGCTTGGGATACAGAAGCCTTGACTTTTATGTCTTTCTCGGATTGTAAGCATTGCTCTTCCTCATCAGAAAGGATAGGAGGAGATATCTGTTCACCAAGAAAGTAACCTTCGACAGTCTTATTTTTTTCCCTTTTTTGGCCATTTTCCCAACCACTTACTTGACTTTTGGGTCCTTTGTAGGGTATACTCTGGGAATCTGTAAGATCTCAGTTCCTCCAAGGTGGCACAATCAAGCATGTACACTGGTCTGGGAGAGGGAAGAGATTTTCGTGCCCAGAATGTTAGCAGTTTCCCCTCCACGGGTACCTGGCCTCCAGTTCCACCAAGCCAACACTGGGGGCTGATTTTCAGATAAGCTGTATGCGCAGGACCAGTATTCAGTGCAAGACAAAGACCAGCTCCCTCAGGGCCTCTACACAGGGCTGAGGTAAGAATGGGCTGCTCAGTGCCCCCAGGGGTTTTTATGATACAACAATGGATGTGGGCTGCTGTGGAAATTGCTGCTGCCTGCCCAATGTGACCTCTGTGGCTGTTGCCCAAGGCCAGAGCTATGGGAAGGCCCTTCTCCCTTCCTGGCCAGCTGAAAAAGCCTGTCACTGACCTTTGGCACCTGTGGGTTGAGGAATCTGTGAACCTGCTGCTGCGACTGGGAATTCCACGACTGGAGATTCTGCCCCTGAGGTGTCCTCCTCCCAGAGCCATGCTGTGACAAGTGGCCAAGGCTGAGCTGGGCTCTGCTCTGTGTCCAGTGCAACAGATGTTTCCTGTGGGCCTTTCAGGTCACCCTGGGCTGGAAATCTCCTCCACTCTGTTGTTTTCCACTTCTGCTGCTCCAAAATTTATTGAGAGTCCCTCTCTATAGGTATTTTATGGGCTGTATGGGGAAAGCCTGCATATGTGTGTCTTTCTACTCCACCATCTTTGCTCTGCCCGCCTAAGTCTTATTTTAGACAAATGATCACCATTCCTCTTTTTAAAAAAAGGTCAATTGTAAAATTAATTTGTGGGTTAAAGGCAAATATGTCTTAATTTAATACCTATTCTATTAGTTTCAATCTTGCCTCTTTTTTATGAATAGGTTTAAGCAACCAAAATGAGTAGTTTTTAATCATCTATTTTTTCCTCAATTTCAAAAACAATATGTTTCGTTGCAACTTTGAAGTTGTAGAATAATATGTCCAAATGAATTAAATTTAGGGATTATTTCATGTTAAGCCAACATTCTACTAATTTGAAATTCTCCATTTCCTTTTCAATTTCCACCAAAACTTTCTTTTTTCCAGGAAAATTTCTGAAATCATTGTGTCTATATAATCTTTTTTCTCTATAATTTTCATGAAACAAATTTTCAAGTTTGATCTGTTTGTTCTCTTTTCCAAATTCCTCATCTATATTTAAACTAATCACAAACTTTATTTTTCCATTCATATTTTATATTTGTGTTGTCTTAATTTATTTCACTACCTCATCTTGTTTTTGGAACTATTCTATTTTTCATTTTCCCATTCTATTTTTTTCTGTTTTTCTAACCTTATTTCATAGATAAACTACTCTAAGATTTCTTAGTATTACTCATATCTTAATTTTGTGTCACAGTATTTGCTTCAAATTTTATTCTTTCAATGCTGGCAACGTGTCAATTATCATTTTATTGCATCACGATGAACTTCCGTTTATTTTGATATTTTCTTCAATATTTTATCTCTTCTCCTTTCCCAACCCCTCAGCCCTCATAACAGTTTTTGACTTTTTTAAGATTTAAATTTATTTTTAGTTTTCAATGTTCATTTCCACAAGATTTTGAGTTCCAAATTTTCTCCCCATCTTCCCCCTACCCCCACACCTATATGGCATGCATTCTGATTACCCCTTCCCCTAGTCTTCCCTCCATTTTATCATCCCTTCCCTTACCCCCTTCCCTTTTACTTTCTTGAAGAACAAGATAAATTTCTATACCCCATTGTCTGTATATCTTATTTCTCAGTTGTACATAAAAACAATGTTCAAAAACATTTTATAACTTTTGAGTTCCAAATTTTCTCCCTTCTTCCCTCCCCTCCCACCCTCATCGAGAAGACAAGCAATTCAATATATTATACATGTGTAGTTATGCAAAACACCTTGATAATAGTCATGTTGTGAAAGATTAACTTTATTTCCCTCTATCCTATCCCACCCCCCATTATTCTATTTTCTCCTTTGATTCTGTCCCTTTTCTAAAGTGTTTGCTTCTTACTACCCCCTCGCCCAATCTGCCCTCCCTTCTATCATCAGCCCCCCTTATCTCCTTCCTCCTACTTTCCTGTAGGGTAAAATACTCAATTAAGTGTCTATGTCATTTTCCTCTTAAATGAATTTCCATGAGAATAAGATTTACTCATTCCTTCTCACCTCCTCCCACTTCCCTTCCATTGTGAAAACCTTTTCTTGTCTCTTTTAAGTGAGATGATTTACCCCATTCTATCTCTCCCTTTCTCCTCCCAATATATTCCTCTGTCACTCCATAATTTTATTTTTTGGATATTCCAAATGGATATTGAATATCCCTTCATATTCAACTCACACTATACCAACTATGTATGTACATATGTATGTATGTATGTATGTATGTATCCATCTATGTACTTTCTCCAACTACCCTAATACTGAGAAAGGTCTCATGAGTTGCAAATATCATCTTTCCATGTAGGAATATAAACAGTTAACCTATAATAAGCCTTTTCTGATATCTCTTTCCTCTTTACCTTTTCATGCTTCTCTTTATTCTTGTATTTGAAAGTCAAATTTCTATTCAGCTCTTGTCTTTTCTTGCTTGCAAGTCTTCTATTTCATTGAACATTCATTCTTCTCCCCAAAGAATAATACTCAGTTTGGCTGGGTAGATGATTCTTGATTTTAATTCTACTTCCTCTGACCTCCAGTATATCATATTCTAAGTCCTTCAGTCCATTAATGTAGAAGGTGCTAGATCTTGTGTTATCCTGATTGTATTTCCTACAGTACTCAATTTGTTCTTTCTGGTTGCTTGTAATATTTTCTCCTTAAACTGGGAACTCTGGAATTCAGCTGCAATATTCCTAGGAGTTTTCCTTTCATGATCTCTTTCTAGACCTGGTTGGTGGATTCTTTCCTTTTCTATTTTACACTCTGGTTCTAGAATATCAGGGTAGTTTTCCTTGATAATTTCTTGGGAAATGATGTCCAGGCTCTTTTTTTTTAATCACAGCTCTCAGGTAGTCCAATAATTCTTGATTGATCTCTCCTGGATCTACTGCCCAGGTGAGTGGCTTTTCCAATGAGATAGTTCACATTGTATGCCATTTTTTCATTCTTTTGTTTTTGTTTTATTGTTTCTTTATTTCTCATAAAGTCTTTAGCTTCCATTTTCTTCATTCTGATTTTGAAGGAATTATTTTCTTCAGTGAGCTTTTGGACCTCCTTTTCCAATTGGCCAATCCTGATTTTTAAGGCATTCTTCTCCTCATTGACTTTTTTGCCATTTGGGTTAGTCTATTTTTAGGGCATTATTTTTTTCAGTATTTTTTTGGGTCTCCTTTAGCAAGCTGTTGATTTTCATGATTTTCTTGCATCATTCTCTTTTCTCTTCCCAATTTTTTCTCTACTTTTCTTACTTGATTTTCAAAATCCTTTTTCAGCTATTCTATGCCATGTAACCAATTCATATTTTCTTGGAAGCTTTTGATGTAGGAGCTTTGGAGATGTAGGAGATGTAGGACTCAGCTGTCCTCCTCTGGCTGTATGCCCTGATCTTCCTTATCACCAAAGTATCATTCTATATTCTGAGTTCTTTTATGATGTTTACTCATCTTACCAGTCAAACACTTGACTTTCTAACTCTTTGTCAAGGTAGGACTTTACTTTCTGTGGAGGTCTAGGTGGGGTTTAGGGTGGGTATACTGTCCCAGACTGATGCCCACCACATGCCCTCCCCACTCTCCGCTCTTGGGCTGGGACCCATGAGGCCAGACCACACACCCCTTTCACCTAGGTCCCACAGAGTTTTCCCACCGACCATTTTGGCATCTGTGGGTTGAGGAGTCTAGAGATTGCCACCATTGCTAGTAATTAAGTCCCTTGAAACCTGCTTCAGCCTGCTTGTGCCTAGGTGGCCCAAACCAGACTGTTCTCTGCTTCTCACTTTGTGTGAAAGACCCTTCCTGTCCACTTTCCAGGTTGTCTTGGGCTGGGCATTTGTTTCATTCTGTAATTTTTTGGTTTCTGTAACTCTAGAATTTATTTAAAGTCATTTTTTTGCAGGTATTTGGAGAGTTTTAGGGGAGAGCTCAGGGAAAGCCTTTCTTTTACTCCAACATCATGGCTCCATCCCCTTCCCCCACTTTTGGCTTCTAATTTGCTTATTCCAAAGTAACTGGTTAAAAAGTATCAGAACTTTCTTTTGTTCATTTCTTTTAATAGCTTTCACTTGTCCCCACCCAAGAGAAAGATGCATATTTACACACAAGCAAAACTGAAGTTCTCTGATAATTCATTGGTTAATTATTTTCTTTTTTAAAAAATTTTTAATTATTTTGAACAGTTTTTAAATGTTTGAATTCCAAACTCTTTCTCTCCTACAGACCCCACTAATTGAGAAGAGAAGAAATATATCAATTATACATGGGAAATCATGCAGTTTATATCTCCACATTATCCATGTTGGAGAATGGTTCTTCTTTTTACAAATTTGTATAATTCCCATACTACTTCATATAATTTCTATATATTTTCATTTTCCATTCCAATTTCCATATATATACACATATGTGTGCATATGTATGTATATGAAATGAGGTCTTTATCAGAGAAACTTACTGTAAATTTTCCCCCAGTTTCCTAATTTCCTTCTAATTGTAACTTCTTTAACTTTTATCTATGCAAAAATGTTTGTGTCATATAATCAAAATTACACATTTTACTTCCTGTGACTCTGTTTGGTCATTTATCTTAGCCATAGATTTGACAGGTGAAATTTTCCATGTTTCCCTAATCTGCTTGTGATATCACACTTTATATTTAAATCGTGTAGACATTTTGATTTTTCCTTGGTATATGGTATGAGATGTTGGTATATGCTTAGTTTCTGCCAAACTGCTGTCCAGTTTTCATAGTAATTTTTAGGAAATAGTATGTTCTTTCTTGGAAAGCTTAGACCTTTGGGTTTATCAGTCATTGGAATGACATATTGTTGGATTCTGGTTTCTAATCCATTGTGCAATCCACTCCCATTATATGGGTGAGATCCTCCCATTCACATTAACATTTATGATTACTGTGTACACTCATACAAGCATGCATATATATATATATATATATATATATATATATATATATATATATATATATATATATATATACACACACACATATCTGTGTGTATGTATTCATGTATCTATTTTTTATTCTTCCCTTTTTGAACCATTTCCAATGAAAATAAGGTTGAAATGCTGCCCCACTCTCCCCTCCCATTTTTTCCTCCAATATCAAATGTCTTCCTTGCATGCTTCTTTTATGTAAGTTAATTTCCCCCATTCTTTCTCTTTCCTCCCCCTTTTCCCAGGATATCCCTTTTTTCACTCCATTTTTCTTTTAAGATCATCGCAACATAATTTACTCACACCCATGTCCTTCATCTATATTGACTTCTTCTAACTGCCCTAATAAAAATAATTAAATCCCTTATGATTTCTCTTTCATGTTTTCCTCTTTATGATTCTCTTGAATCTTGTTTGGGATGTCAAATTTTCTATTCAGCTCTGACCTTTTCATCAGGAATGCTTTAAAGTCCTCTATTTTATTAAATATCTCTTTTCCACAGAAAGATTACTCTCAGTTGTACTAGGTAGATTATTGTTGGATGTAATCTTAGCTCCTTTGCCTTCCTGAATATTTTATTTCAAGTAAAATACTCCTTTATTGTGGAAACTGCAAAATCTTGTGTGATGCTGACTGTGGTTACATGATATATGAAATACCTTCTTCCTGGCTCCTTGAAATATTTTACATTCAACTTGGAGTTGTAGAATTTGTTTATAATATTCCCAGAAGCTTTCATTTTGGGGAATTTTTTTAATAGGGCTTCAGTAGATTCTATTTTGTCTTCTGTTTCTAAGATACAGGGGTTGTTTTCCTCTATCATTTCTTGACATGTGATGTTTAGATTCTTTTTTTTTTCATTTTATCATGGCTTTGAGATAGTTCAGTATTCTTTTTGTTCCCCAATTTATTTATATATTTAACTTTTTTAACATTCATTTTCACAGAATTTTGGGTTCCAAATTTTCTCTCCCCTTATCCCTTCCCCCCACCCCAAAACACTGAGCATTCCAATTGCCCCCATCACCAATCTGCTCTCTCCTCTATCATCCCTCTCTGCCATTGTCTCCATCCTCTCCTCTGTCCTGTAGGGCCAAATAACTTTCTAAACCCCTTTACCTGTATTTCTTATTTCCTAACGGCAAGAACAGTACTTGACAATTGTTCCTAAAACTTTGAGTTCCAACTTCTTTACCTCCCTCCTTCCCCACCCCCTCCCTTTGGAAGGCAAGCAATTCAATATAGGCCGTATCTGTGTAGTTTTGCTAATGACTTCCATAATAGTCGTGTTGTATAAGACTAACTATATTTTCCTCCATCCTGTCCTGCCCCCAATTACTTCTATTCTCTCTTTTGATCCTGTCCCTCCCCATGAGTTTCAACATGAAATTGCACCCTCCTCCCCATGCCCTCCCTTCCATCGTTCCCCCCACCCTGTTTATCCCCTTATCCCCCACTTTCCTGTATTGTAAGATAGGTTTTCATACCAAAATGAGTGTGCATTTTATTCCTTCCTTTAGTGGAATGTGATGAGAGTAAACTTCATGTTTTTCTCTCACCTCCCCTCTTTTTCCCTAAACTAAAAAAGTCTTTTGCTTGCCTCTTTTATGAGAGATAATTTGCCCCATTCCATTTCTCCCTTTCTCCTCCCGTATATTTTTCTCTCACTGCTTGATTTCATTTTTTAAAGATATGATCCCAGGGCGGAGCCAAGATGGCGAAGTAGAAAGACGCACATACACATAGCTCCAAACCCACAAACCACAGAATGGCTATAGGGGACCAAGCCAGGGCGAATTCTGCACCCAGATACCACGGAATATTGGAGCGAGGGAGATTTCTGCTCCGGAGAGACCTGCAAACCTCTCGCGGGGGGTCCTTCGTGCCATGGACTGGGCGCCGGGACGGGGAACAGAGTGCAGCCTTGCCACGGCCATGACACTGAGAGGAAAAGATCCGAGAGGGCTACAGGGACTGGATCTCCAGCGGCCATGCAGGTCCCCCCACCCACAGAGGGACCTGCAAACCTCTTTCAAAAGGTCCGTCATGCGGCAGACGCGAAGCCCAGCCCAGACCACCGGCGGCGGTGGCCGCGGCTCCCAGAGACACAGATCTGAGAAGGCTCCAGAGACGGGATCTTCAGCGGCAGCACAAGCCCCCCCACCAACAGGTGACTGACAGGGGTAGGTGAGAGAGTCTCTTTGGCGGGTTGAGAGGGGAGTGGGGTGCCCCCATGGCTCAGGCCCCCCCAGGAGATAGAAGCTGAGAGGCGGCTGCAGACAGGGGCTCCCCGAATGGGCGGGAGCCTGGATCCATTGTGGAAGGTCTGTGCATAAACCCCCTGAGGGAACTGAGCCAGAGAGGCAGCCCTGCCCCTGACCACCTGGACTTAATTCTCGCACTGAATAGCAGCCCTGCCCCTGCCAAAAACCCTAAGGCAGGAAGCAGCATTTGAATCTCAGTCCCCAAATGCTGGCTGGGAGGACCAGGAGGCGAGGTGGGTGTGAGGAGAACATTCAGAGGTCAGGCCACTGGTTGGAGAGTATGCCAAGAAAAGGGAAAAGAAATGAAACTATTGAAGGGTACTTTATTGGAGAAAAGACACTTCCTCCCTTCCTTTCTGATGGGGAGGAACAATGCTTGCCATCAGGCAAAGACACAGAAATCGAGGATTCTGTGTCCCAGCCCACCCAATGGACTTGGGCCATGGAAGAGCTCAAGAGGAATTTTGAAAATCAAGTTAGAGAGGTGGAGGAAAGACTGGGAAGGGAAGTGAGAGGGATGAGGGAGAAGCATGAAAAGCAGATCAGCTCCCTGCTAAAGGAGAACCAAAAAAATCTTGAAGAAATTGGCACCTTGAGAACTAGCCTAACTCAGCTGGCAAGGGAGGTGCAAGGGGCCAATGAGGAGAAGAATGCTTTCAAAAGCAGAATTAACCAAATGGAAAAGGAGATTCAAAAGCTCACTGAAGAAAATAGATCTTTCAAAACTGGAATGGTAAGGAATGGACGCTAAGGACTTTATGAGAAAGACAGATATCTCAGAACATACCGCGCAGATTCGAAAAATGGAAGATAATGTGAAATATCTTATTGGAAAAACAACTGACCTGGAAAATAGAATCAGGAGAGACAATGTAAAAATTCTGAGACTACCTGAAAACCATGATCAAAAGAAGAGCCTAGACATCATCTTCCATGAAATTATCAAGGAAAACTGCCCTGAGATTCTAGAACCAGAAGGCAAAATAAATATTCAAGGAATCCACAGAACACCGCATGAAAGAGATCCAAAAAGAGAAACTCCTAGGAGCATTGTGGCCAAATTCCAGAATTCCCAGGTGAAAGAGAAAATATTGCAAGCAGCTAGAAAGAAACAATTCAAGTATTGTGGAAATACAATCAGGATACCACAAGATCTGGCACCCTCTACATTGAGGGATAGAAGGGAATGGAATAGGATATTCCAGAAGTCAAAGGAACTAGGACTGAAGCCAAGAATCACCTACCCAGCAAAACTGAGTATAATACTTCAGGAGAAAAAATGGTCTTTCAATGAAATAGAGGACTTTAAAATTTTCCTGATGAAAAGACCAGAGCTGGAAAGAAAATTTGACTTTCAAACACAAGAATGAAGAGAACCATGAAAATGTGAACAGCAAAGAGAAGTCATAAGGGACTTACTAAAGTTGAACTGTTTACATTCCTACATGGAAAGACAATATTTGTAACTCTTGAAACATTTCAGTATCTGGGTACTGGGTGGGAGTACACACACACACACACACATGCACACACGCACACATACATAGAGACAGAGTGCACAGAGTGAATTGAAGAGGATGGGATCATATCTTAAAAAAAAATGAAATCAAGCAGTGAGAGAGAAATATTGGGAGGAGAAAGGGAGAAGTTATATGGGGCAAATTATCTCTCATAAAAGAGGCAAGCAAAAGACTTATTAGTGGTTGGATAAAGAGGGGAGGCAAGAGAAAAATATGAGGTCTACTCTCATCACATTCCACTAAAGGAAAGAATATAATGCACACTCATTTTGATAGGAAAACCTATCTCATAATACAGGAGAGTGGGGGACAGGGGCACAAGCAGGGTGGGGGGGAGGATGGAGGGGAGGGCATGGGGAGGAGAATGCAATACGAGGTCGACACTCATGGGGAGGGAAAGGACCATAAGAAAATAGAAGTAAAGGGGGACAGGATAGGATGGAGGGAAATATAGTGAGTCCTATACAACACAACTAGTATGGAAATCATTTGCAAAACTAAACAGATATGGCCTATATTGAATTGCCTGTCTCCCAAGGGGAAGGGGTGGAGAGGGAGGGAGCTAAAGAAGTTGGAACTCAAAGTGTTAGGACCAAATGTAATGTTCTAACCACTGGGTAACAAGAAATACAGGCTAAGGGGTCAAAAAAGCTATCTGGCCCTACAGGACAAAAGAGAAGACAGAGACAAGGGCAGGGACAGAGGATAGAGGAGAGAGCAGATAAGTCACAGGGGCAGTTAGAAAGCTCGGGTTTGGGGGGGGGAGGGGATAAAAGGGGAGAAAATTTGTAACCCAAAATTGTGTGAAAATAAATGTTAAAAGTTAAAGAAAAAAAAAAAAAGATATAATCCCGTCCTCTTCAATTCACTCTGTGCATTCTGTCTCTATGTGTGTGTTCGTGTGCGTGTGCATGTGTGTGTGTGTAATCCCACCCAGTACCCAGATACTGAATAGTTTCAAGAGTTACAAATAATGCCTTTCCATGTAGGAATGTAAACAGTTCAACTTTTATAAGTCCCTTATGACTTCTCTTTGCTGTTTACCTTTTCATGGTTCTCTTCATTCTTGTGTTTGAAAGTCAAATTTTCTTTTCAGCTCTGGTCTTTTCATCAAGAATGCTTGAAAGTCCTCTATTTCATTTAAAGGCCAATTTTTCCCCTGAAGTATTATACTCAGTTTTGGCGGGTATGTGATTCTTGGTTTCAGTCCTAGTTCCTTTGATTTCTGGAATATCCTATTCCATGCCTTTCAATCCCTTAATGTAGAAGCTGCTAGATCTTGTGTTATCCTGATTGTATTTCCATAATACTTGAATTGTTTCTTTCTAGCTGCTTGTAATATTTTCTCCTTGACCTGGGAACTCTGGAATTTGGCCACAATGTTCCTAGGAGTTTTTCTTTTTGGATCTTTTTCAGGTGGTGATCTGTGGATTCTTTCAGTATTGATTTTGCCCTCTGGTTCTAGAATCTCAGGACAGTTTTCCTTGATAATTTCATGAAAGATGATGTCTAGGCTCTTTTTTTGATCAAGGCTTTCAGGTAGTCCCATAATTTTTAAGTTTTCTCTCCTGGATCTATTTTCCAGGTCAGTTGTTTTCCCAATGAGATATTTCACTTTATCTTCTATTTTTTCATTCTTTTGGATTTGTTTTGTGATTTCTTGGTTTCTCATAAAGTCATTAGCCTCCTTCTGTTCCATTCTAATTTTGAGAGACCTATTTTCTTCCGTGAGCTTTTGAATCTCCTTTTCCATTTGGCTAATTCTGCTTTTGAAAGCATTCTTCTCCTCATTGGCTTCTTGAACCTCTCTTGCCAATGGAGTTAGCCTATTTTTTAAGGTGTTATTTTCTTCAGCATTTTTTTGGGTCTCCTTTAGTAGGGTGCTGACCTGTTCATGCTTTGCTTGCATATCTCTCATTGCTCTTCCCAGTTTTTCCTCCACCTCTCTAACTTGATCTTCAAAATTTTTTGAGCTCTTTTTGAGCTCTTCCATGGCCTAAGCCCATTTAGTGGGCTGGGATACAGAAGCCTTGACTTCTGTGTCTTTCCCTGATGGTGAGCATTGTTCTTCCTCATCAGAAAGGGAGGGAGGAAATACCTGTTCATCAAGAAAGTAACCTTCTGTAGTCTTGGTTTTTTTCCCTTTTCTGGGCATTTTCCCAGCCAATGACTTGACTTCTGAATATCCTCTTCACACCCACTTCACCTCCCGATTTGCTCAGCCAGCTCTTGGGGTCTGAGATTCAAGTGCTGCTCCCCAGCCTCAGGGCTTTGGGTGGAGGCGGGGCTGCTAGTCAGTGTGAGATTAAGTTCAGGTGCTCAGGTAGGGCAGGGCCACCACACGGGGCTGAGTTCCCTCAGGGGGTTTATGCAGAGACCTTCAACAATGGAGCCAGGCTCCTGCCTGCTTGGGGAGCCCTGGTCTGCTCCCGCCTCCGCTCCTGCCTCCCGAGGGGGCCTGAGTTATGGGGGTACCCCACTCCCCTCTCGACCTGCCAAAGAGACCCTCTCACCGACCCTTGTCCCCTGTGGGTGGAGGGACCCATGCGGTTGCTGGAGATTCTGTCCCTGAAGCCTGCTCGGATCTGCTTCCCACTCGGATCTGCTCCTCTTGGCACTGGGCAGCCACGGCAGGGCTGTGCTCGACTCCTAGTCCACGGCGCGAAGAACCTTTTGCGAGAGGTTTTCAGGCTCTGGAACAGAAATCTCATCCATTCCACTGTTCTGTGGCTTCTGCTGCTCCAGAATTCACCAGCAGTTCTTTTTTTACAGATATTTTATGGGCGGTGGGTTTGGAGCTAGCGTATGTGTGTGTTTCTATTCTGCCATCTTCCAGTATTCTTAAATTATCTCTAATAGAGCTATTTTCTAAGTCAGTTGTTTGTTTTTATGAGTTATTTCACATTTTCTTCAATGTTTATTCTCTTGACTTTAACCCTTCCTTGATATAGTATACAATCATTGGCTTCTACTTGCCCTTTTCTCACTTTTTAAGGATTTTTTTTTCTTCAGTGAGATTTGTATCTTTTTTTTGCCATTTGGCCAATTCTAGTTTTTAAGGAATGCTTTTCCTTACTGAGTTTTTGCATTTATATATATATATATATATATATATATATATATATATATATATATATATATATATATATGTATATGTATATGTATATATACATGTATATATATACGTATATATATATACATATGTATATGTATATGTATATGTATATGTATATGTATATTTCCTCCAATTTCACCAATTCTGCTTTTTCAGGGGTCACTTTCTTCAGTAAATTTTTGTGGCTTTCTACCACTTGGTCAATTCTGTTCTTTAAGGTATTTTCTTCAGTAGTTTTGTGTGTGTGTGTGTGTGTGTGTGTGTGTGTGTGTGTGAAAGAGAGAGCGTGTACCCTTTGTACCAAGCTGTTAATTCTCTTTTATTAATTTTCTTGCATCCCTGCCATATATTTTTCCCATTTTTCTTCTAACACCCTTCTTTTTTTAAGCTATTCTAGAAATTCTTGTTGAATTTGTGTCTATTTGTCTTGTTCTTTGAGGTTTTACTTGAAGTTCTTTTCACATTGTTTTCTTCTAATGTGTATCTTCATCTTCCCCTCACTCTTGCAGCTTTTTTATGGTTAAGTTTTTTTTTGTTGTTTTGTTTCCTCATTTTTTTCAGCCTATTTCTTGACAAAACTTTTTGTTAAACTTGGGCTCTGCTCACCTGAGTATTGGGATGCACTATCATAAGCTTCAGGCTTTTTGGTGCTGCTATTTACAGAGATAGTTCAGGGGGAGCCAGAGGAGAAGGGAGTGTTTGTCCTTGTTTAGTGTTTCCAAGTTAGCGTGTCGAGAAAGAGCATGTGTGGTCATTTCTTTCCTAGTCTGTACTCTGGTCTTTACCCAAGAAAGGCCCTTGCTTTTGCTTTTGTAGCTTGCTCTTATCTTCCCTGGAACAATAATCAGGGCTTCTTTTTCCTTTCAGTCACAATAGCTCCTCTCTTCCTTGGAACTATGACCTGAAACCATGTTTAAGAAAGAGAGCTAGTTGTCAAACAGTACTTAGTTCTATGGCACTGCCAGCTCAATGTCCCCAGTAATCTTTTTCTGATCACTTGTCCAATTCCCTTACTGTCACTTGGCTGAGACCCTCAAGGCCCACTGGTGGTGTTGCTACAACATATATCCCAAGCTATTCCAGACCCTCATTCACAAACCTCCTCTACCAACCTACTAAGTTGTCTTAGGCTGGAAACATGTCTCATCCAATCTTTTGTCAGCTCTGAATCTTCAGAATTCTATCTGAAATATTATTTTAAGGTCGTTTGGAGGGAAATATTGGGAGAGTATGATGAGGTTGCTCCCTCTGCTTTATTATCTTGGTTCTGCTTCTCCTATCGTCTTTCCTATTACTTTTGAGGATCTAGATTTCTTGGCAATTGCACTCAACCCATCTCCCTTAAAATTCAAAACCTTCATTTGTCTGGCTTACTAAATCTCACTTCACCAAATATTTTTATTTAGCAGTTTAGCTTAGTTTAGCTTCTTTCTAAAAATCAGTCAAGTGTTTATAAAATGTTGCCTATATACCAGGCACTGTACTAAGATCTGAAGATAAAAAGAAAGACAATCTCCCTACCCTTAAAGAACTTATATTCAAATGGTGGAGACAAAATGAAAATAAGTATGTTCATAAAAAGATTTATACAGTATCCATGGAAAGGGACCTCAAAAGGAAGTCACTAAAAGCAGAAGTACCAGGAAAGACATTTGAATCAAACTGTGAAAGAAACCAGGGAATCCAGAAAGGAGAGATAAGGAAGGAAAGCATTACAGGCATGGGGAACAGCCAGTGAAATATGAGGAGGAGGAATACAGAATATAACATGTGAGAAGATTCTGCTCTTCTTATATTGTAAAGGGTATATAAAGGAGTAAATGACAAGAAGAAAAAGGACTAGGTTGTGAAAAGTTTGAAATGCTAACCAGATAACTTTACACTTGGTCCTAGAAGTAATACTCGGTAACTAATGTCTGACTAGGAATTTTGGAGATGCAAACATTTTAGAACCTGTACTTTAGGAAAATTACTTTGACAGTTTACTGTAGGAAGCACTGGAATACAGAGAGATTTGAAGTTGAAAGACCAATTGGAAAGCTACTGAAATAGTGCAAATAGATGGTGCTGAGGCCCACACTAGAATATGGACTGTAAGTGGAGCGAACAGTACATAGATGAGAGATATTACGAAATTAGAAATGACAAGAGTGGACAGACTGGATATCTGAAATACATAGAACTAATAAGTTGAGGATAACAATAGGGTTGTAAGTCTAAGCACTTAGAAAATGATGGTATCCTTGACAGTAAAAAGGAAAGAGAGGAGTGTTTGGGGAGAAACATAATAAGTTATGTGATGGATATACTGAGTTTGGCATCCAATTCAAAATGTTCAAAAGGTAATTGATGATATTGGACTACAACTCAAGAGGAAGATGAAGATTATAAATCTGAATCAGGGAACCACCTTGTGGAGGTGAAAAATGACCACATAGGATTTAATAAGATAAACAAATGCAAAACATAGAGAGAAGAGAAGCAATTCAAGATAGAAGTTTAGGGAACCCAAACAATTAAATGCAGCCATCAGGTATAGTAGATATAGTGCTGGACTTGGAGTCAGTAACCATGGAGGTTGATTACTGCCTCAGAGACTTGCTGTGTCTCTTGCCTCAGTCTTAACACAGAAAATAATAGTACTTACGCAACAGGGTTTCTGTGAGCATCAAATCAAAAGTAAAATGCTTTTCAAAATTAAAGAGCTATGCAATGACAGCTACCCATGGTCGGGTTATACAGACATGGACAAAGATTGATCACAGGAGCCTAATAAGGAATGCTTAGGCATGTAGGAGAAATAAGAGAGAGACCTGTAACAAGAACCTAGAGCAGGAAGTATTCATGAGAATATGGTGGCCAACAATGCCATAGGCTGCAAGAAAGTTGGGAAGGATTAGAAAGAAGAGGAGGTCATAAGATTTAGCAATGTAGAGATCAGTGGTAATTTTGTAAAGAGCATTTTCAGTTGAATATTGAAGTGAGAAGCCAAAATGCAGAGGGTTTAGAAGTTTAGGTGACAGGAGATGGAAGGAAAGAGGCAAAAAAAAAACATTTATTAAGCACTTAATGTGTTAAGCAGTATGCTAAGCATTTTTAAAATATTATCTTATTTGATTGAGAAGGTGTATAAGCACCCAGTGCAGATGGTTTTCTTATCAAAAAGAGTGGGAAAGACAATAGGAAGGATAGCTAAGGAAGAAGATTGGATCAATAAGAATGGCTTTTTTTAGGATGGGGAGACATGAACATATTTTTAGGCAGTAAAGAAGTGTCAGTACATAGACAGAGATTGATAATTTGAGTGAGTTCAGATGATGGGGAAGACAATATGCCAAAGGAGACAGATTTGAAAGGCATCATTCCTTGTAAAGGGTTTGCCTTGGAAGGAAAAGGGTAACCTTTTCATGTGAGATGGGGATGAATGAGATGGGTGGAAGAAATTTGAACGATGTGAAAGAAAGAGAATGGGAGAAGAAGAAACTCTCAATGAATGGCCTCATTTTATTTTCTGTGAAGTATGAGGGAAGGTCCTTGGCTAAGAGAGTAAGAGGCTAAGGAGAAAGGGTATCTTATGAGGCTTGAAAGGGAGATAAAAATGCTTGAATTGACTCTTCATTTGGTAGAATAGAGGACTGAAGAACTGCCTTCTTACATTAAAGATCTGTTGGAAATTATATATCATAAGTTTTTGGTTAACTCAACACTATTTTGTGATATATTTTTCCCTAGCTCCTTTCAACACTACATGAATTGTAACAAAAGAGGCAGATGGTGGGAGTATTCTAAGATCAAGGACTCACAAGGCATGATCAATGATAGTGCAAGGCTACAGGGAATTTGAGTGTAAAGGATGGTATAGAGTTGAAATAATTTTCTAAGAGTTCAGGACAGAGAAAGACAGAGATGTGCTAGAGCCAGCTGGAACTGATTCATAAGGGTTGTTAAATTTTCAGTGGAAGCATTTAAACCACAGAATCTGTAAATGCTACAAATCAGGGCTTCATTCATTAATTTGCTGGTTTCTTGACTTAAGAAAGTGATGGAGAAACTGTTAATAAATAATTAAATTACACATTAAATTTAAAAGTATGTTATGAGTGAATTTTTTTCCCCTGAGAACCAATTCTTAAATATTTAACAGCACACCCTTGTGAAAGGAGCAGAGCATATCCCATTCAGGGTCTTTGGCTTAAGAAAGAATTGTGCATCAGAGGGATTATAAATCATCTTTAGGATAAGGAACAGGGTTAGATGTCATAAGACACAGATAAAGATGAGATGGTATGTTATGATCAGATACGGGAAACCCGGAATTCAATAATATGTCGATAGAACACATCGATGTTGACACAATCATGGGTATAACCATCTCCGTGTAGCAGAAGTAGAATGAAAGATTTCATGGCAGAGAAATACATTGAGCATTGAGGAATGCCACTATGTGTGCTGGTCTCCTAAAATTAAAGTACAAGTTGGGAAAGAGAACAAGACAATGAACCAGATATTGAATTCCTTCCTTAAGGAAAAAAGAAGGAAACCTTCCTGGAATTTGAATTGAACCCGACTGCTAAGAATATATAAATATAAGTCATTATTATTATTAGCATGATGCAAACCCTGAAAGGGATTCCAAAAGTTAAGTTCTGAAACTAATTTTAGCAATGCCTAGTAGGTATATTGAAGAAAGAAAACTGCCTTCAATTTACCCTTTATATATCTTGTAGGTATGTCATATAGTTGTTTTCATGTTTTTTTTTTTCCTTTTTTTTTACAGAATACAAACTTTACACTTTTTTTGTTTTTTGAGGTAGCTGGGGTTAAGTGATTTGCCAAGGTCACACAGTTGGTAAGTGTCTGCAGCTAAATTTGAACTCAGGTACCCCTGACTCCAGGGCCAGAGCTCTATCCAACTGCTCCCTACCCCCTACCCCATCCCTTCAGATATCTTACTTATTCTCTCTTGAACTCTAATGAA
The DNA here is from genome assembly GCF_028372415.1 of Notamacropus eugenii. Taxonomy (NCBI): domain Eukaryota; kingdom Metazoa; phylum Chordata; class Mammalia; order Diprotodontia; family Macropodidae; genus Notamacropus; species Notamacropus eugenii. The sequence continues at coordinate 314,297,357 of NC_092876.1, forward strand.
GAACACGCCAAAGGCTCCTCTTCTGGTGGAAATCCAAGGATGAAGTCTTCAGGCAATAATTCTGCTGCGATTTGGCCTAACAGATAATTTCCAAATCTTCAAATTCATAGGTTTCTCTGGTCTCCAGAAGCTTCAAAAATGAATCCCTGTGCAGCCAAAACAACATTCAGGCCGTCGTCTGCATCCTTCCGTTCAATTGGAACAGGAGCAGCATGTTTGGATTTCAGGAATCTAGGCATTTTCCCTAGGTATTGTGCCGCAGCCTGTAAGCCTCTCGTGGAGGTTCCACTCACAACCACCAAGTAATCCGTTTATTTCCATTCTGGAACACACAAATCTCTAGCATTTTCTTGCCTCAAGAGGGACATAAACAGGTCCATATCAAAATCACGTGCCCTGCGACCTGTCGCAACCAGCTAGTTCCCCTCCAGCATTCTGTCTAGTACGGCCAGGCTAACTCTGCGCCTGTGCCAGGGGCCTCGTGCTGGACTTTGCTTGCCCGTGCCAGGTCTCTGCAGCACGAGGAAGCCACCCTGCCAGGAACACCCTGTCCCAGGCCTAGAACCATAGCTGCACATGTGCATTCCAGGGGGTATAGTCCTTTAGAAAATGAGTTCTTTAAGTCAGGCTTCATGTATGTCTTCCTCTTCAATTTAGCACAATGCCTTGAGCATAGTAAAGTCTTTAATAAATTCTGCTGATTTGACTTGAGAAAATAAGTTTAGTTTTCCACTTTTTTTTTTTTTTGGTCCAAGCTGGTTCTTAAATACGATCTTATGGATGAATGAACTTAAAGAGCGTTAGACATGGAAAAGAAAATAGAGATCAGGGAGTCCAGAAAAACTTGAAGCGATTTACCAAAAAGCATACAACAAAAAAGTGATAGGGCCAAAGCTCAAACTCACGCATCCTGACTCCCAGTTTACCCCGCTAGCATCTATTTTTTTTTCCCCAAGGACTCACAAATCATTGAGCTAATTATTCATTTTAGAATCTTTCCAGAAAACACTTTCAAACTGACTTGTATGCGGGGTCAGCAGCTTTTTGGGGACAGGTGCATAATCTCCCGAAGTGACTACTGTGAAGGAAGAAACCCTTATCTGAAGACATATATCTTGAATGGACTCTAATCTCATGATCTTATTTATGGATGACTTGGTTAACTTCAAAGCTCATCAGTAGTATTACCTTGTTCCCAGACCTTTCCTGATCTCAGCACCTATTAGAACTCTCTCCCTCATTTTGGTTGTGTGGGGGTCTAATTCTGAACACAACTGCCCCTTTATGAAATAATGTCTTTTTATATTTTCCAGATCAGCATACAAAATTCAGCACAATAAGCAAGTAAGCAAAACATTATCACGGCCCCAAACAGTCATGCAATATAATAAAATCAACAAATAAGATGCTAATAGCAAACTAAGATATGTACCCTAATGGGATTTTAAATAATGTTTAGTGTGAATTTATTTCCTTGGTAATGTATTTACTTTGTTTATTGCATTTCTGTCTGTTTCTCATAAATATTTCATCACTTTGTTAACTAATTGCAATTTTGCTAAGTGATTTCTAAACATATGCATTAATTAAATCTCTGTATGCAGGGAGGAATAGCTGTTTTACACTGTGTCTATTATTAAAAATTGCTGAGGCATTCTTTTCAATATGGCTCTAGCTACAGGAAGACAAAAGCATCTTGATGAAAAATGGAAAATAAAGTTAATTATCCAGATTATCCTCCTCCATTCTCACACTATTAGATGTGTCCTTTTCTACTCATGTCTTTATTGCCCAATAACAGATTCTCATTTCTGGAATGTCTTTCTTGTTCCTTTTGAGTTCAATTTATGTATTAGTTTTCCATTCTGATGTACATTTTATTTTAGATTGGATATAGTGCTGGGAGAAAGTCTGAATCTTATTCTTTGCTTTACCACTCCATCAGTGGTTGGTTTTGAGCTCTTCTACTTTCCAAAGCTGGGAAATGAGAAAATCAGAGACAACATCTGACAACATCTGACAACAAGATAAAGGAGGAAAAGGAAGAAGAAAAAGAAGAGGAAGAAGAGGAGAAGAAAGAAAAGGAGAAGAAGAATTTTGCATTACTGTTATGTATTCAATACTATGGAAGATGCAAAGAAATGTGATTTTTTTTTTTACTTTAAAGCAATAACATTAATTAAAACTTAAGATTAAAATTTGAATTTGAATATCTGTATAAGCATTATTTTCCAAGATGTTTGCAATGGATTTATTTCAACAATACTTGTTTAAAGGATTCTGGAAACCTATTTCCCACAATTACTTTTGGAGATATTTTATCAGAGTTCTCTTATATCGACCTAAATTCCCTTCCAACTTGGTGATGCTATGAGTCTAAAAGCACTTAAGATAAACACTTTCATTAGTTTATAATCATTCTTATCTCCTCCCCCTTCTATTAGCTGGCTTGTTTAATCACATAATTCGCTAGTGTTGGGCTATGTCTGATTTTTTACTACTCCTAAAATAAAATATGTACCCTAAACAGAAGGGGGTAAAATGGAAAAGTGGAGGGAACTCTGGAAAAGTAGAAGGAATTGGATTCCACTTCCTTTGTGACAATCACCTGTATGGCTATAGGTGATTTTCTCAGCCTTTCTGGGCTTCAGATTTCCTATCTGTAAAATGAAGAGTTGGATTATATTACCTCTTTTGTTTCTTCCACCTCTAAAATCCATAATCCTATGCTATGTATATAAAAACTTAGCTAAAAATGAAAGCCAATATATGTTAAATATAAATAAATATAGACTCAGAAATAAAGTGAAACAAGAAAACATTTAGCTACCCCAGGTCGGTCCAAGTCACTAGTCCTGGACAAAGCAAATCTTTTGGTATCTAAAAAAGAATCTAAAAAGAAGTCAAAAGTGCTAAAAGAATCATGTAATCAATTAATCAATGCACTTTTATTAACCCCCCTTCTATATTCTAGTAACTGTGTATTATATAGAGAATACAAAGTTTTAAAACTAATAAACAAAACAAAGCTAGACTACTTTTTTCATTTTGCTAATTAGAAACAACACAATCACAGAGAAATAAAACAAACTATGCCAAAGATAAATATTGGAAACAGAGAGAGCAAGTTGGTTGAAGGTGTCTTAAACGATGAGGTACTGAAAGTGAGCTACCATGGAAGGTTATTCCAGGAAGTTACAGTAAAGAAGAGAGTTCCAGGCAGGGTAAATAGCCTATGCAGATTCTGCAAGAGATAGAATGCTGTATGTGGGGGAAATCAAGTCAGTCAGTGTGATGTGGGCATATCATATATGAGCAGATTATTCATAAATCAATATAAAAGGATGGGCTAAAGCCAAATTATGAAGGGCTTTAAATGGCATACAGGACATTGTGTATTTTGACCGAGAGGCAGTAGGGAGATAATGAAATTTCTTAAACAGGATCTTAAATATGATCTTACTTATATGTTACTAATATCAACTTGGGACATGTATTGAAGAGTTTAGAATGGGGAAAGAGTAGAAGGAGAGAGACCAATTGGGAATCAGCATCAGGAATCTATTTAGGGGGTAACAATAGCCTGAACTGTGGTGGTGAACGTGACTGGATGAGTGTAGAGAAAGGGATGGATGTGGGATATGATGGTGAAATTGAATCAGCAAGTTTTGGCACTTGATTGGATGTGGGAATAAAGAGACAATATATTACTCTTATGAAATTCTGAGACTAGAAAGACATTTTGGAACCTAGACAGAAAGAAGGAAATTTTTTAAATGTGTTTCATGGGTGATTTCCATGAGCTAATTTCTAGTTTCAGAGGCATGGCAGCTGATGAGATGTCCTCAAAGGGAACTTGACGATTTTACAGTGTTCTTAGAGCATACACATGCTTTTGTTGCCTACATTTTACTCTTTCTATCCTAAATCTTTCACCCTACCACTCATATTCCATCTGGAGAACTAGGTGAAAAGCTGTTTTGGCTTAGTATAAGAAGAAAGTAATACACAGTGAATGATTAAATAGACTATTAGGCCAGTAAGAAAGGAAGAAAGATAATAAGATGATTGTGTTCAGGTACTGAGGCAGGAGAAGACAATGACACTACTGGCATCTTCAAGAGCATGAATTTATAAGAAGAGGGTATTTTAAGGAACTTAGTAACCCATTGTTATTCCATTTTGCTACTCAAAGTAAAATAGGAGGACTAATTTTACATGAGTTTAAATTATTGTCTGAGGAATACTCATCCATGGAGAGTAACAATATGTGACAAGCTAAGAATGCAGATTGAATTGACTTTATTGTAGCTAACTTATAAGAGAAAAAAAGTAGGCAAAACATCTATGGGATAGCAACTATTAAATATAAAAATGAGCTTTCTGACTAATTTTGGAGGTGAGGGAAAGGACAACAGAGAGATTATGGAAATTCTCCTTTAAATCTTAGTGGAGTACTTTCAGTCCAATCCTGGTTGAGGGGAAGAAGGTAGAGGGAGGAAAGGGGATTTAGGAAGAGTATCTCTGGACATCAGTTCCAGTTTTGGAATTTTACAGTGAAATGATTTATTGGCTAATACGAAATATTGTTTTTACTTTATTATTATTATTATTACTTTATTATTTATTTACTTTATTACTCTTGAGGGTGAAAAATCACTAAATTAATCTGGGCGTAAGAAATGCCTTTGGGATTTCAATTGTATTTATATTTTTACAACATTGATATGATGAAGCCGGTCCCATGTCATGGAAGATGAGATAAGGTGATGGGGAAAAATGTGATTTCATGCTGTGAAGTTTATGGGAGGGGGAATCTCAAATATGGGGCCCTCTCATTCTTTTCCTTTTTTTGTCTGTAGGTAGTGGGCTTTTTTTTGCATTTATATTACATTTATTTTTTCTCAATTACTTCTCATACCCAGATTAGTTTAATGATTTTGCAAAAGAGTTTGAATAAACTCAGTCAAGGCATAAATAGGATATTTATAAGTGTTTGAAATGAAAGCATTATTAATGCAGGTAGACAATGGGCTTCTCTTGAAAGGAAGAATTGTAAAATGAGAACACTGAGCACTACCAAAGCTCTTAGGTAATATTTTCCCAGCGGTAGAGCACATTATGGCTGCATAATATTGAACTCTTACAATGGGATAATAAATGTTTGAAATAAAATGCCACAGAAAACTAAGTATTATTGCACTGAATGGAGCTCATACCACCCATTCTTACAGTACAGTGGTCCCAGAAATATGTAAATTGTATGATTATATAACTCACCTGAGGTTAGTGGAAAGAAAAACGTGCACCCCACTAAAAGCAATAATTGAAAACAATTGTCCTCAGTAATCTATGGTATCTCTTCTGGGAGAGCTGCAGCCTCAGGGATACTCCCAATTGATCTTACAGCTTTTAAAAGCCCCAGAAATAATGGAGTCGACAAGTGAGTGGATGTGAAAATGGTGCTAAATGATGCAATTGTACCCTTCTTGACAGTGATTATCTAGGATAAATGGAATGAGGTTTAGCTTTTTTGATTGAGAACTACCCAGAAAACATAGACTCCTAGGACTAAAGGTAACATTAAGGAATCAAAAGATAGTATATTTAGAGCTTGAATAAAACTACTAGAGATCATCAAGTCCACTGTGCCCTCTTCCATTTTACAAATGAGAAAACTGAGGCACAGAGAAGCTATATGACTTGCTTAGGATTACACAACTAGTATGTATCTAAGGAAGGATTTAAATGGAATTGTTTGTTTTGTTTTTATTTCAAATTCAGCTCTATCTACTATACCATACTTACTCTCAAGTCCAACATGAGCTCAGAATGCCAGAAATCAAAAAGCAGCTAGTCCAACTTACAAGTGAATAAGAATCTTCTCTACTTTATATCTGGTAAGTAGCTTTTCACCTATTGCTTAAAGAATTCCAGTGAGGGAGATGGCAGAGAGAATCCAGGAAGTTACCTGAGTTCTTACTTTGCCTCAGAAACAATGTTAAGTAAAGCCTCTAAAAGAATTCTGGAATCATAGAATCCATAAAAAGGTAAACTGAAGCAATTTTCCAGGCAAAGATAACTTAGAAGGACTTCAGGAAACTTTCTCACTTGGGTAAAAGAGCACGGCCCACTTCAGGTAGTATCTGGGCAAGACAGCAGAAAGCTGCTAACCACAGGACAGATCTGCAACCAAGGCCCTGTGTTCTGGTTTAACAGGTCAATGGCACAATAGGCCAGCTGTGAGGCTTCCAGCACCACAGCAACGGGCAAACTGCCAGCCCTGTAAACCACGACACAATAGGCACGACTAGACTGGGCCACCCCAGCACAATGATCAAGCTGCCAGCACCCCAGGCCCAAGAGCAGAAGGCAAGTAAACAGGCCCCTGGCCTGCCAGTGCTGGAAGCTTGGGACCATGCCTCCTGAGCCCCAGGAGTGGAGTTCAATTTTTTAAAATGAGCAAAAAACAAAAAAGACAGGACACTGACCACAGAAAGTTACTATGGCAACAAGGAAGATTCAAATGCCAACTCAGAAGATGATAACATATGGAACTTCAAAGGGGAACATGAATTGGTCCCAAGTCCAAAAAGCTGTCTTGGAAGAACTCAAAAAGGATTTTAAAAATCAATTAAGAGAGGTAGGAAAAAAATTGAGAAAATAAATGAAAGGTACACAAACAAGGCCAATTTATTTCTCAAATATATAGAGAACTGGGTGAAATTTAAAAGAAGTCATTCTCCAATAAATAAATGATCAACGGATATTCACAGGCAGTTATTAGAGAAAAAAATGAAAGTTATCTATAGTCATATGAAAAAATTCTCTAAATCCCTTTTTTTATTAGAGAAGTGCAAATTAAAACAACTCTGAGGAAGTTGAAGGGATATCCATAAATTGCAGAATGGCTGAGCAAGCTTGGTATATGAATATCATGGAATACTGTTGTTCTGTAAGAAATTATGAGCAGGTAAATTTCAGAAAAGACTTCCATGAAGTGATTTTTTTCCCCTTTTGTTCTGATTTTTCTTTCAAAATACGACTAATGCCAAAAAATGTTTAATTGAAAAATATATATGTACTTATACATATATATACATATATATATGTATACACACATATATATGTATATATACACACACACACACACATATATATATATATATATATATATATATATATATATATATATATATATATATATATATATATATATATATATAGCATATGTCAGATTGCTTATTGTCTTAGGAAGGGGAGAGGGAGGGAAAGAGAAAAAACCTTATAAAAGTGAAAACTAAAATAAATAAACAAATATTTTATTTTAAGGAAAGATTTTTACCTTAAAAAAAAGAAAATAAATGAGAGGTATGCAAGAGAGAGTCAACAGATTGTAAAAGGAAGAGCAAAAATTGATGGAAGAAAATAATTCCTTTTTTTTTTTATTTTTAAAAATTTATTTATTTATTTTTAGTTTTAAACATTCACTTCCACAAGATTTTGAGTTCTAATTTTTCCCCCCATCTTTCCCCTCCCACCAAGACTGCATGCATTCTAATTACCTCTTCCAGTAGTTTGCCCTCCCTTCTATCACACCCAACCCTCTGTTTTCTTGCTGGGCAAGACAGATTTTTATACCCAATTGCCTGCATATCTTATTTTCCAGTTGCATGTAAAAATAATTTTTTCACATTCATTTTTAAAACTTTGAGTTTCAACTACTCTTCTTCCCTCACCACCCATCCCCACTGAGAAGGCAAACAATTTGATTTAAGTTATACATGTGTAGTTATGCAAAACACTTCCATAACAGTCATGTGGTGAAAGAGTAGCAATATTTCCCTCCATCCTATCCTGCCCTCCATTTATTCTATTCTTTCTTTTGACCGTGCCCCTTCTCAAAAGTGTTTACTTCTAAATACCCCTCCTCTCATTTACCTTCCCTTCTGTCATCCCTGCTGCTTATCCTCTTACCCACCCCCACTTTCAGTAGTGTAAGATACATTTCCATACCAAACTGAGTGTGCATGTTGTTCCCTTCTTAAGCCAAATTCAAAGATAATAAGGTTTACTCTTTCACTCTCACTTCCCCCCTCTTCCTCTCCACTGAAAAAGTTTTTTCTTGCCTCTTTTATGTGAGAGATAATTTGCCCCATTCTAATTCTCCCTTTCTCCTCCCATATTCCTCTTTCACCCCTTAATTTTATTTTTTAGATATCATTCCTTCACACTCAACTCACCCTGTGCCTTATGTCTATATGTACATAATCCCTCCAACTACACTAATACTGAGAAATGTCTCAAGAGTTACAAACAAGATCTTTCCATGTAGGAATGTAAACAGTTCAACTTTAGTAAGTCCCTTATGATTTCTTGTTCCTGCTTGCCTTTTCATGCTTCTCTTGATTCTTGCGTTTGAAAGTCAAATTTTCTCTTCACCTCTGTTATTTTCCTCAAGACTGTTTGAAAGTTCTCTATTTCATTAAATGGCCATTTTTTCCCCTGAAGTATTATCCTCAGTTTTTCTGGGTAGGTGATTCTTGGCTTTCATCTTATCTCCTTAGACCTCTGGGATCTCATATACCAGGTGCTCCAATCCCTTAATGTTGAAGCTGCTAGATCTTATGTTATCCTGATTATGTTTCCACAATACTCCCATTGTTTCTTTCTAGCTCCTTGCAATATTTTCTCCTTGACATGGGGATTCTGGAATTTGACTACAATATTCCTAGGACTCTTCCTTTTGGGATCACTTTCAGGAGGTTATCAGTGGATTCTTTCAATAACTATTTTACCCTTTGGTTCTAGAATATCAGGGCAGTTTTCTTTGATAATTTCTTGAAAGATGATGTCTAGGTTCTTTTTTCTATCATGGCTTTCAGGTAGTTCAATATTTTTAAATTGTCTTTACTGAATCTATTTTCCAGCTCAGTTGCTTTTCCAATGAGATGTCACAATGTCTGCCTTTTCTTCATTCCTTTGGTTTTGTTTTATAATGTCTTGATTTTTCATAAAGTCATTAGCTTCCATATGCTTCATTCTAATCTTTAAGGAATCATTTTTTTCAGTGAGCTTTTGAAACTCCTTTACCATCTGGCCAATTCTACTTTTTAAGGAATTCTTCTCCTCATTAGCTTTGTGAATCTCTTTTGCCATTTGGTTTAGTCTACTTTTTATAGTGTTATTTTCTTCAGTAGTTTTTGGGCCTCCTTTAGCAAGCAGTTGACTTATTTTCATGATTTTCTTGCAATGCTTTCATTTCTTTTCTTATTTTTTCCTCTTCTTCTCACTCTTGATTTTAAAAATCCTTTTTGAGCTCTTCCATGGTCTGTAACCAATTCACATTTTTCTTGGAAGCTTTGGATGCAGGAGCTTTGTTGTCTTTTTCTGTTTGTATGTTTTGATCTTCCTTGTCACCAAAGTAAGACTCTATAGTCTGATTCTTTTTCCAGTTTTTGGTCATTTTCCCAGCTATTTACTTGACTTTTGAGCTCTTTGTCTTTCTCTGCTTCCAGTGTGGGTAGAGTGTTATACTTTCAGCCACTCAATTCCCCCACAATCTGTTGGCCTAGAGCAGCTGCTGCTGCTGCCCTGCTGTGGCTACTTTGAGCTCCTCCACCCCATCCATTGCCCTGGGGCTGGGGCCAGATCACTCTACTCTGTCACACAGGTCCCACAATATTTTTTCTACGGACCTTCTAATTTGTCCTTGATAGTTTGGGTTCATGAAATCTAGAAACCACTACAGGTGCCTGAGATTCAATCTCCCTGAGTCCTGCTCAGTTCCTGTCTCTTCTGGGGCAACCCATGCTTGCCTGAGCTCTGTTCTCAACCTGGGATAATAGATGTTTCCTGTCAACCTTCCAGGCTGTCTTGGGCTGGAGATTTGCTTCATTCCATCATTCTGTGGGTTCTGCAGCTCCAGAATTTGTTTAGAGTCATTTTGAAAGATATTTGGCTGGGCTTGGGGGGAGAGCTGTAGGAAGTCTGTGCTTTTACTTCACCATCTAAGCTCCACTCTGAGAATACAATTTCCTAAAAAATACAATTAGCCAAAAGGACATAAAAATTCACTGAAGAATACAACTCCTTTAAAAGTAGAATTGCTGAAATGGAAAAGGAAGTCCAAAAACTAACTGAAGTAAATGATCCCTTAAATATTAGAATTGGGTAAGTGGAAGTTAATGACTGTATGAGATATCAAGAACCAGTCATACAAAATGCAAAGAAAGAAAAAAAATAGAAAATGTAAAGTACTTCATTGAAAAAATGACTGTCCTGGAAAATAGATCCAGGAAGAATAAAAATTAAGAATTATTGAACTATCTGAAAGCTATGATTAAAAAAAAAAAAGAGTTTGGATAGAATCTTTCAAAAAATCATCAAAGAAAATTGCACTTACATTCTAGAACCAGGAGGTAAAATACTCATTGAAAGAATCCACTCACCACCTCCTGAAAGACATCCTGAAATGAAAACTCATAGTAATGTTATAGCCAGATTCCAAAATTAGCAGATGAAGGAGATAATACTGCAAGCAGCCAGAAAGAAACAATTCACATATCAAGGAATCCAGAGTCAGGATTATACAGGACTTAGCAGCTTTTACTTTGAAAGATCAGAGGCCTTAGATTATGATATTCTGGAAGGCATAGGAGGTTATTTTACAACCAAGAATCAGCTACCCAGTAAAACTGAGCATAATCTTTCAGGGGAAAAGATTTATATTCAATGAAATAGGGGACTATCAGACTTTCCTGATGAAAAGACTAAAGCTGAACAGAAAACCCAATATTCAAATATATGATTCAGTCATAAACAGGTAACCAGGAAAGAAAAAAAAAATTGTTTAATTCTCCACATGGGAAGATGATACTTGTAACTCCTGAGAACTGCATCTGTATTAGGCTAGTTAGAAGGAGTATATACATAGAGGGTGTGAGTTGGCTTTGAAATAAAAAAAAATGAGTGCTGAAAAAGAAATGATTATATTAGAGGAAGAGGAAAGGGAAAGGCAGAATGGGGTAAATTTCATCACATGAAGAGAAATTAAGGACCTATTATAATAGAGGGAAAGAAACAAAGGTGGTGAGAATTATTTGAACCTTACTCTTATCAGACTAGATGAAATAATATACACATTAAGTTGCATATTTTCATTCCCTATAGGGAAGTAGGAGGGGAAAGGGGAAAGAAAAGGGAAGGGAAGACTGTTAGAAGGTAGGACGGTGTCAACATAGCTTGGTTTTTCAGAGATAAGACCTAACAACAGGATGTGCTCTGAGCTTAGCACAACAATCATCCTTTGCCTCTGGATGATATTCCCCTCTGGTAAAGTGTATTCTTTGGTCCAGCACCAGGTGTTCACTAACAGCATTAGAACCCCTATTTCCGGGGATCACCCATCACACATTCACAAACCCTGTTTCAGATCACTGACAGATACTACATCCCTGTTCCCATCACAGAACTCTGGTTCTGGACCCCTAAGGGTAAGTATAACTGCTAAGACTTGAGACAATTACTGTTCCCTCAGGATCCAGGGGAATAGTAATTTAAGACTTAAAAATGAATAGGTCATGGTCAAATCTAGGTTGTATATAAGACTTTAGTCCAGCATTTTAAGCCCTCCTTTTTGGGGCGGGGGGGGAAGAAGGGGCAGGAATCTTCCATATGCATTCATCATTCCCCTCTCTCTGAAATAAACTTTTGTTTTGTGTCCTTACTCTCCTGTCTCTAGCTTGCTCTGTTTGCTTGGCTCCAGCCATCACAAATAAGACACTCACTCTGGTGTAGTTGACATTAACTGGTGTTAGAAGTGGGATTTGATATGGAACAGGGCCAAATGGACCTGCTGGTGCCAGTGAGGGTAGGCTAGGAGACCCTGGAGATTTATCTGACCCCCCCTCATCTGGTGAGTCCACCTTCCTTTCCCTGCTCAAATTCTCCAGCTCATTCTTGATTGAGCTTGACTTTTCATTGTAAGGAATCTTCCAGGGCCCCTTCTCTTGACCCAGATCACTCTGTCAAGTTCTGTATTGTACACTGATTGATAAAAATTTTATATGTTTCTGTTTTTTTCCTTTTCTGTTTCTTTTATTGCTAAGTGTCAAATTTTATTTGCATGAGAGATGCTTATTCATTTGGTTTTGTGTGCACCTGGAAGGAGTTGAAATTAGCATTTTAACTGCATGCTGATGAGGCACACAATTTTTTTTCTTTTTCTCAGTGTGCCTAATGGTTTAAACTTTTCTCTTTTCATTGCATGTCTGGCTATGGACTGAGTTTTCTTCTAACAGCATATCCAGCTTGGCTATTGTCTTCTTGCTTTTATTTTTTTCTATTTGTATCTGTCTTGTCTGTGTCATTGTAAAGTGAAGAATGTCTGTGTCATGTTTGTTCTGTGAGCTACATTCTATTACCTTGAAAATATTTAAATATATAGATAGCCAGAAAAACTTACAAGGACTATAGTTTGAAAGAACCCTGAAAAGATTTATTAACTTTATAACTTCCACCTTAGTCTTTCCACTAATCCAGGAGATTAGGTTCTTAAAGAGTAAAAGCTGGTAAGACTTCCCCTCCACCCATGTTCCCAATACCATCCAAGTTAGAACCACAGAAATAAAGTTAGATAATTAAAATTTCAGAACCACTAAAAACATGTTAGCAGATTCTGGATGTTTTTAGATTAATCCTTAAGGAGTTTGGAAATTGGCCATTAGCCAGGAGAAAACTCCTGAGACTTTGGAGTAATTCCAAGAAGCCACTTCCTTCTGAAGCATCTTAGTAAGTTTTGAGGTACAACTCTGTATAATTTATACTATTAAGGAAAAATAAAGATTAAATCTTATAGAAGTTTTTTCCCCAAAAGTTTTAAAAGCAATTGACATGATCAGTAGCTTCATTGTTCTAGGGCAATGATGGAAAGCTAGTTGGAAAAAAGCCCAGAAATTAAGATAGTAAATAAAAACTATGCAAATAGCAATCTATTGTTAACCCTTCTTTGACTTCCTATTTTGATCCTGAGTCCTCTTCTGCACTATTAGGAAATGAAAATAATGATCCCCTTTAAATAAAGTCTAGGGTAGATGCCCAAAATAGGAAAGCACCATCCTCCCTATACCCCAATCACTCAACATGCCCCACTCCCCTCCCCTGAGTCATGGATGTATCTTGGTTGTGGGGACTGCTAACAAGACCTTTGTAGCCCACATCCCTCTATTAACCCCTCTCATCTCAGATCAGATTAAGGAAAGAGAATGCTAGAGAACAATAGAGAAATTTGAAGTACAGTTTGGTGGAAGGTGGGGATCAAGCAGGGCCCAACACACCCTACCCCAGCAGCTATTCAACCCAAGAACCTGCAGGTGTCATGGGGGAAGGGGGTGATCAGGTCCCATGACCAGCATTCCCTGAGTCCTACCACTAGGAACTACCACCAATAGGAAAGTCCTGGAACCAGCCACTCCAGCCCCTAGGCAGTACCCTGTGTCACACACCCCCAAAGCCTAATCAGTGTCTCAAAAGCAGGCCTGGCCCTTGGCAGTCCCACCCAGCTGCTACCTGGGAGAGTCTGGGTACCCTTGGCAACACCTAGCATAGCAGCATGAGGTAGGGAGCCAGCAAGACTTTGTCCTTGGTAAGTCCACTCTTTTGTATTCCAGTTCCAGAAGTTCTTTTTTATCTCTGTTTGCCCCAGTTTCTTAATTTATAAGAAGAAAAATGATAATAATTGTTGATGTGAGATCAAAATGATTGTAAAGTGCTTAACACAGCACCTGGCATATGCTAAGCACTACATTATCATTATTTCTCTAATTGAATTCTTAGATGATAATTTTAAAGTAGTTTTAAAATGACAAAGGCTATAAGATCAATGATTTTTATATGTGATTAATTTGGGAAAGCAATTGATGTCATCTGAAGTTTTGTTTCATGTTTTTAATACATGATATTGTCTGTGTTATTATTGTATTTATAAATTGCATTTTATTTCTAAATTTATATTGTAACATTTGAGAGACCTTTGTAAAACTAAAATGATATTAGACAAAGTAATTTTAATCTAGATTTTGTTGCATTTGAATTTGACTTTTAAAAGGATATGATAAAAATTAGATATTTGAAAACTATTAATTACTTAATGAGGTATATTTAATTAGAAACTTGGTAATAATAATATTCATGGTAATATTTACTATAATAGTAGATTTTTAGTTGAAAATATTAGCTATTATGGAAGTATATAAGGTGGTTTAAAGATGTAGCTTCAATATATTAATGATCAGTTAACTATTAGGTTTTTAGTGTATGTTTGAAACTCCAGAATATAGTTATATTTTATGAGCAAAGAATTAATATGATGTTAACTGTTAGGGAAATATCAGGAAAGATATTCAAGTTCTAAGTTGTGGTTAGTGAAATTTGGCTGTTTTAGGTAAATGCTCCTGGAACTATAAATTTGCTGTTTTGATCTTTGATTACCAAGATAGTTATCTGAATTGTCATAAAGCCAAAAAAATATATAGTAGAAAATGGCATGTGTGGCACTCTGAGGAGTGCTAAGGTGGATGTTTGTGCCTGGGAAAGGTTGTAGGGACAACCTAGGATATGCCCATTGCGGTGCTTCTTTCAGAAAAAGGAAAATTCCCCACCTGATTAATCCTAAGGTTTCCCTTTAACACATAGTGACTTTATAAATGGCTGTCACATATGACTCATGCTTCGATTCAAACAGAGCTAAAGATTTTTTTTCTAACAGGGCAAAAGTAGTTTTCCCCTCTGCTATGATATTACTATGTCCCTCTTTTTTCTTTTTATAGCAAATTTCTATAATCAACAAGTTTTGTAAATATAATACTAAGTCCATTGATAGATTAATACTGGAACATCTCAAGTTATAGTGTATGAACTTACAATTTTGACCTATGTTTGTGGGCAAAGTATACAATACAGGGATAATATCCTCTAAAAGGGGAAATGACTAGGCAAAGTAATAAGGAAAAAGACATAATGTAAAAGCATTCTAAACATGGAATAGCAAATTTGAAAAAAAATAAAAAAATGGAATTAGACTGTTTTCTCTAAAGAACTATATACATATGTAAAAGATTGGCTTCTAAAGTTTATCTATGGTGGAAATTCGGTGTTTCAGTTTTAGTTTTAAGTTTAGTAAAATATTTTGGTGATAAGTTCTCGAAATTGGATTACGGATTTATTAATTAATGGTTAATTGGATTTTATACAAAACTGAATAAATAATGATAAAATATTTTCCCATTTAAAAAAATATATCTGATAATCTTTAAGAATGGAAGAGTTCATTTTCAGTTAGACCATCGTAAACTTTCCAAAAATTCTTATATCAGTCAGGGACTGGATTTAGGTAAGGAGAAACAGCAAATAATATATAAACTAGATTCCTCTGAATTTTGAAAACTGGAGAAACAAATTTAAGTGGTTTCACTAAACTATATTAAGTCAGAATTATCTAGTAACATCTAGATTTGGAACTAGAGAAGCCATTTTTAGAGTTGTTCCGATAATAAAATATTAATGTTTAAGTTTTTTTGGTTACTTTGGTGACATGTAAATCTCACTTCTTGGAACTAATCTATTGTGGTCCCTCTAAGTAATTTGATCTGTACCTGACTTAATGTAATTGTGTAATTACAGGATTGTGAGAAAACTTTTTCGTATTGTTTGGTCCTGGATCATCTAAAACAAGTCCCTGCTTCTTTATGGACAGACTCAAAAGCAGCTGACATCCAGATGAGACAGTTGTCCCAAGATTCCAGCAATAGCAGGTCTGTATCCCAAGAGATCACAAAAAAGGGGAAAGGACCTACATGTGCAAAAATATTTTTTTATTGTGGCAAAATACTGGAAACTGAGGGGATGCCCATCAATTAGGGAAGGGCTGAACAAGTTGTGATATATGAATGTAATGGAATACTCTTGTGCTGTAAGAAATGAGGAGCAGGTGGATTTCAGAGAAAAAAAACAGGATTCACACGAACTGATGCTTAATGACATGAGTAGAGTAGTAACAGCAACGTTACACAATGAGCAACTATGATAGACTTCACTCTTCTCAGTAATGCAGTGATCCAAAACAATTCCAAAAGACCCATGATGTAAAACAGTATCCATATCCAGAGAAAGAAATGTGGAGTCTGAATGCAGTAATTTTTATTTTTTTGTTTCTTGTGGCTTTACTCTTTTGTTTCTTCTTTCACAACATGACTAATGTGGAAATATGATTAATATAATTGTACATGTATGACCTCTACCATATTGCTTGCCATCTTAGGGAGGCAGATGGGAAGAAAGAAGGGAGAAAAATTTTGAAATTTAAAATTTTGAAAAAAATTTCAAAATCTTATAAAAATGTTTAAAACTATCTTTGCATGTAATTGAAAATAATAAAATAGTATTTACCAGAAAATAAGAATAATAAAAACTCTAACGAAGGAGAATTCATAACAATTAATTCAGGAAAGATGATGAGATCACCAAGAGAGAATGATGAGTGAGGTGAAGTAGACTTAGGACAGTGCTCTGGCAAATGCTTACAGGGAGTGGAATATGGATGATACTTTAACAAAAAAACTGAGAAGGATCTATGGGTTCTAAAGTAGAACCAGAAAGTAGTATCAGGAAAAATTAGAGAAGGGAGATGACTCAGGAGGAAAAAGTGGTCAACAGTGTCAAATACTACAAGAATCAAGATGGATGAGACCTGAGAAAAGATCTTAGCATGTAACAATGAAAAAATTATTGGTAATTTTGGAGAGCTCCATTTCAGTTGAATGATGAGATGGGAAGACAGATTTCAAGGATCATCGGTTCTCAAAATCCATAGCTCACATGTCTAGGGTAAGAGTTCATAGTTTCTTTAAATCCTCAGCATTTAGCAGAGTTCATGGCACAGAGTAGGCAATAAATGCTAGGTGACTATTATTTCAATTTTTCCTCATGTGATATAAACTTGAGGCTTTTAGTAATCCTGCCCACCCTACTTTGGACTCTATCTAAATTATCGATGTCTTTCTAAAACTGTGGGGCCTACAATTGAACACATTACTCCTGATGGGTTCTGATGAGAATACAACAGGATTGGTACCTCCCTGGTCTTGCCCAATGTACTTTCGTATTGTAGACTATGTTGATACTTGGTGACTTGATAGAATTCTACTGATTCATAGATTCTGAGTAGAAGAGGAATATAAGTTTAACCCTTACATTATATAGTTAGTGAAATGGAAGTCTCAGAGAGTTTAAGTGTTTTCCTCAAGCTCACGTAAGTGATAGAGCTGAGATTCAAACCCAAGTGCTTTGATTGTAAATCTAGCATTCTCTCTCTAAATCATACCTAGCCTCCAGATATGACTACCACTTAGCTAATCCAGAAAGATCTAGAGTAATATCTTTTTTAGCAGTAATATATCTGAGAGAAGAGATGGAAGAATATTTGTCCATCTTCACTTCTATTGTTTAGTGGTAGTTACAATAAGGGTGTGCCTATATTTGTGACACAATAGGGCTAAATGCTCCAAGAAATAGAGAGAAAACAGTAATGACATTAATGATGGTGACACTGATGACATTGTCTGCCTTACTTTGGCATAGTGCTTTATAGTTTTTCGAGCACAGAACTTGAAAAGCTTTCTCTTGCTATACTTTCTAGAGGTTGCCCCAGTAAGTGTTCTGCCATTTGTCAGGGTGCCAACTAAATGGTTTCCATGTAATTTCCACTGTAATTACCAGAGAAATGAGGGCCTCCAGCAACTCACAGTAGCCCTGTAATGGTGACTGATTATGAACAACCTTCAGAGGGCAAGGTGGGTTGAATGAATCTCTTTCTGTCATAAACAGAGAACAATTCTGCTTGTTTTCATTGCCTTACACAGACTTCAGCTCTACTCAAATGAAAGTGAAGGATTGATCTTACCTATAGAGAGAGGGAATAGTTGTCAACTTAGTGTGATTGAAGGGTGATTAAAGGCCTTCTTCCCCAAATCATCTTCCATAATAGTATATATTCATGGATGGAATTCTATTAGGTACTTCTTAAGATTAAATTGTTGAAGCTTTCTACCTTTGTGAAACCTAAGAGGGCAAGTAATTTAACATACGTGGGCCTCAGCTTCCCTATATGTAAAAAGGGAGTTATTTAGATTACTTTTAAGGTCCCTTGCTTCTTTAAAATTCCAAAGTCTATTAAAATAAAGTTGCTATAGGAAGACAATAGATCTGGAGCTATAGGAAATCATACAGCATAATTCTCTCATTTTACAGATGAAGAGACCGAGGTCCAAACAAATAGTTTAATTGCCTTATCTAAAAATCGCATAGCTAATAAATGGCAGAGCAGGGTTTTTGGCTTCCAAATTTCACATTTTCCATTATGACATGTCCATATAAATCCCTAATAAGACCTTAACATCTTAGTATAAAATGGATTTTTCTTTTACTTTAGCCAATCAGTTTGTCCCCTTTCATCCCCACTCCATGAATGCTGAAGTGATGACACACAGAGATTAGTAGATTTTGAAAGTCTGTGACAAAACTACATTAAGAAAGTTGGAGCCCCAATTGGATAAGGTCAAGCTAAATGGGGTACTATGTAGAGAAATTCTGAAATTAAATGAGCACTTGGAAAGTTTCAAAAAAAAGCACAAAGGGCAGCAAAATTCGTCTACTTAAAAAAAGTTCCCCAATTTCTGGCTCTGCTAAAATACACACACACACACACACACACACACACACACACACATATGTATATACATATACAATTTACATTAGAAATATAAATAAAAATATACACACATAACATATACAATTTCCAAAACAAATTGAGATGATAACTCTAGGCCACACACTTGGGGAACTCTCACATTATTCCAGGAATTTTACTGTTGATATATGGCCCTTCAAGGTATTTGGTGAGAATATCTAGCATGATCATAGATTTTGGGCAGGAAGCAACCTTGGAGATTATGAATTCTAATGCCTTAAACTTTATGTATGAGAAAACAGGTTCATGAAGTTTGTGACTCACACAAGAACACATAGGTGGCAACTGTTAGAGTCCAGATTGTAATCCAGATCCTTTGTCTCCAAAGATCATTCTCTTTTCAAATGGTGCACAATATGTCCAAAACAGAACTCAGTTTCTTTCCTTCTAAACTCTCCTCTAGCTTCCCTATTACTGCAGAGGCTAACACTATGCTTAGTCTCAAAACCTAGAAGTTATACTCCTAACCCACTCCACCACAGTATCCATGCTATTACCAAGAACTGTCAATTTCACCTTTGCAACATCTCTTGAATATGCCCTCTTCTGTCCTCTGACACTACCACCACTCTTGTGCAGGCCTTCATCACCTATAATTTGATAGCTGCAATAGCCTGATGGTGGGTTTGCTTGCCTCAAGTCTCTCCCCTCTCCTAACCAACCTTTATTCAGCCATTAAAGTAGTTTTCCTAAACACACAAGTCTGATCATGTTAACTCATTATTCACTAAACTCCAGTAACTTCTTATTGCCTCCAGGAGCAAACACAAAATGATATTTGGCATTCAAAACCTTTCATAATTTAATCCTCTCCTACCTTTATAGTCTTCTTACACCTTACTTCCCAACATGTACTCAGTACACTGACACTGGCCTTCTTGTTGTTACTGAACAAGATAATCCATCTCTTGGATTTGGACATTCTCGCTGGCTACTCCTGTCTTTGGAATACTCTCCCTCCTCAACTCAGATTACTGTTCTCTATGGATTCTTTAAGTCCCAGTTGAAATCCTTTTTTCTATAGGAATACTTTGCTAACTCCTCTTAATTCTATAGCCTTCACTCTTTTATTTATTTCCTATTTATCCTATATTTTAGGTTGTTTTCTATAGATTTGTTTGCATTTTGTCTTCTCCATTAGATTGTAAACTCCTTGAGGGCAGGTGATGTCTTTTGCCTCTTAGTATCTCTCTAGACAGGCACAGTGCTTAACACATAGTGGGCATTTTATAAGTGTTTATTGATTGATTTATTCATTGATTTTGAAGACCTAGAGAGTCATGTACATGGGATTAGACATTCACAAAGTGACAGTCCAGAAAAAAATAACCCTCCTTTGCCTTCTATGTCTCCTAAACTCTCATACTTACCCCCACCTCCTTTGAGAGTCTTAGCCTCTTTCTCTCTCCCCAATCCTACCCATTCAAAGTTGTCTTTATTAATTATTTTAACTTGAAGTCATGAGTCTAAAATATAGTGAGATTTTTCCTATACCTGCTCATAGAATCCTAAATGCTACAAACCAGAAAGGCCTTCTGAGATTATTTAATAATATCCACACCTAAGCAGGAATCCTCTTTACAATATCCTTAGCAAGTAGTCATCTTGTCCCAGAGAGAAGACTTCCAGTAATGTGAAGCCACCTCCTTCCAAGTATGCCCAATCTATATTCAAATAGTTCTAATTGTTAGGAATTTTCTGCTTATATTCAGCCAAAAATTACCTCTCTACATCTTCCATTACCTCCTTCTAAAGTGACTTTCTGGGGAACTGGTAAAACAAGCCTGAGCCCTCTTCAATATTTCTATCTTTAGAAGAATATGAGTAAGTGTCCAGTTTCAGAGATACAGGAATTGGTCAACATGTAATTCAACATATGAAATTGGGGTCCAGGTCAAAATGGCTCTCCTCCCTTCACCTTAAGAACAAGATGACAGTGTTAATTATCTGACCTCTTTGACTTCAAAGAGTAGAAGAAACAAGCTCCATTGAGGTGGTAATCAGAGATCTGTGGTCCTAATGGTAGTCACGTGCTCAGTGTAAAGAGGGAGATATAAGGTCCAGAAAACCACTCTGTAGTAGTTTGGAATTAGGAGAATGTGTTTATAGCATTTTCCAAACTCTGAAAATTGTTGGATGAAAAATACAGTGAGCTTTATTAATCAGTATGTGTGCCATGGTTCTACATCACCATAGACAAATGAACTAGATCCAGAACTGTAAAGCAGGGATAAAGCATGGTCCTGCCAATGCAGATTACCTACTTCTCTCTAAAACAAAGACTTGTTAAAAAATTTTTTCTTCCAATGACTTTATATAGATATTAGCCATGGAATATCTCACAGAATAGCAGAATACAAGGTGGAATAACATTTCAAATAATTTGAAGAAATAAATTTGAGGATCACCCAAAAAGATAATAGAGATAATAAAAAAGATAATTAGGTATGGGCATGAGATAATGCACTAAATGATCAATAAATATTTATTCACTAAAGAAGCATAAAAGCTGTCATCAGAGAAATGTATGACTGGAAAAATAATTGATTTGGGTATGTACTAACAAAATTGATGGACAGCATGCATGCTGCATTGTTATTCATGTAGTATCTTTTTTTTAAATTTTAGTTGCAAATTTTCTCCTTTTCCCTCCTCAATTGAGAAGATAAGAAATATGATACCCATGATACATATGAAGTTATGCAAGTCATATTTCCAAAATATCAAGGGACCTAGAAATTCCCTAATATTTTGAGAGGACTCTCTCTGAAGTGTATGTGGAAGGATATGGACAAGAGCGACACTAGATAAGCAAGCGTAGATAGCTTGTGTTCTGCATCACTGGAGAAAGTACCTATTTTGATAAAAATCACAAATCTATTTAACTTTCAAACTATGTGCATACTACCAGTCAAGCCATTGGAGAGGAGAAGAGATATAATGAATTGAAAATATGGCTCCTAAAAATGATTTTATAATCTACTCATATGAGATATTTGCATTCTAAACCTTATCAAATCTGTGTTGGCAGTCAACATAATGAAAAAAATGGAAGAACTAGGGGCAGTGAATGGAAAAGGAAGCAAATTTAGGCATAATTGAAGGAGAAATCTAATATTGAAAGGTATCCCAAAGTAGAATCGACCAAGTCATGTAGGGGAAAATTTCCCTTCACTTAGAAAGACAAGGTGAGTTCTCCATTGAAGTTGCCAGATAGTAAGTATCTGAGGCAAGATTTTTAACTCATCTTCCTATCTCCAAGTATAACATTTTATATACTTACCTAGTCCCTTCACTGCTCAATTAAAAATATATTATAATTATCCTTATTTTGACATTTTAAGCATTTATTTTTCTCCCTTTCACCTTCTCCCCACCACCAGAAACAAATGTGTATTGCAACAATTAGGCATAGCCAACTGGAACAAATTTCCATGTATCTGTGTTCAAAAAATGCATTTCTCATATGTATAGTTTAATAACTTAAGATTAATACTTCTGACTTGCTCTCTGGAATGGAGCCAATCCATATCTCCACAGGTATGACATGCATGTCTGTTTTCTCACAGTTTCTTACACATTTATCATTTTTCTTTTTTATTCTTTTGCTAATTTGATGGATGCTAGAACCTCATAGTTTCTTTAATGTGCATTTCTCTAATTATTAGTGATTTGGAACATTTTATTTTTTAGTATGGCTATAGATTTAGCCCAACTTAAATGATTCTGAGTTTCCTGGGGAACAAAGGTCTGCTTTTTTAATGGGAGTATTCTTGATGATGTTTGCTGTATTTTTTTAGTATTAGAACATTGCAGTCTCTGAAGATTGAGGATTACCCGAAAGGCAACGGTAAAGCACGTGGGAGGCAGTACAAGCTGAAATACATTACAAACAAGAAATTGCACTGGAGAGTTTTGTTTTAGATATCATCAAGGAAATTCACAACTTGGATAAAAGCAATGAAATGGTCATGCAGTGAATAAGGAAAAATTGATATATGTTTTAATGTTATCCTTGAAAATTCAGGAGAATGTTAGAAAGACCTCCAAGATGTAAGGTGTATTCTCGTGGCAAATACCCCCTTTATAGGTAGACATGGATTAGGGTCCTAAAAGATATGTAGGAATAGATAAATTATGATCTGTGGAAATAATAATCATGTTGATGAGATCATAGATCTATTGTATATTGGAATAAAAGAGTAACAGTAAAAGTAATTTAACACCAATAGTAGTAAACATTTATTTAGCACTTTGAGGTTTTCAAAGCATTTTATGAACATTATCTTATTTGATCCCATAACTTTGGAAAGTAATTGCTATTATCATCTCCATTTTACATGTGAAGTAACTAATAGTAGATAGAGGTTAAGTGATTTAAAAAGGGTCACACAGCTAGTTAAATGTCTGAGGCTAGATTTGAGCTCACGTCCTTCTTATTATAGGTCCAGCATTCTATCAATTACACCATCTACCTGCCAACTATTCATTAAACTATATTTAATTAATTAAATTTTGATTTAATAAAATTAATGTATTAAATTGGAAGTAATTTCACCTCTCTGAGGTGGACAGGGTCAAGGGCATATAAAATGCATCTCCCTAGATGGGAGGTACATGGGGAATTTCTAAGCACTTGGCAATGGAGAGGGCAACATGAAAGGAATGGAAATATGGAGGTGGACTGGAAGACAGATTATGATTACAAAATTTGTGAGAGAGTTGCTTAAAGGAAGACAATGAGATTTGAAAAATAAAGTTTATTTATGACTGTCAAGCATTGTATATTGCATGACAAACAAGCAATAATTGAAGCAGGATCCAGATAGTAGGATTTTTTTGTTTGTTTGTTTGTTTTTGTTTTGAGTAGTATGCTCTGTAGGCAGGGTATTTGAGAGTTTGTGGGGAAAAATATCACTGATTATAGGTATAGTAGTTGGTTTTAAAATAAAACAACAGTGTGTATAATAGAAGGTGCTCTTATTCTGTGCAATGGGAATTCTCATTATTTTCCACCACGCTTCATCACCTCCACAAACTCATCACTCTGTAACATGAAATCAACTGGAAACTCATATCTTATCAGTACCCCTGGCCCTGGGGTCCCTCCCTCTCTCTGGTTGGAGGGGGGGGGGGTAAACATCTGAGATTCCCTTCCTTGTCCTAGGAGAACATCCATGTAATTCTCATAATTTCCTACTGATGAGGTCAGGGTCACTACTAGATTGCTTTCTTGGACTTCATCATATCCAGACATGAACAGTTCTGTAAAAAATCAACTCTGAAATTTTCATTTCTTTGTTATTTCCCAAGTCTCCAACGAGGCTACAGGATTTCATCATGCCCTCAGGCTGGGAAACCTCCCTCTTTCTTTTCACTTTCTTTGTATAGACTCTCTGCCCCATTGGTTTGTGAGCTACTTGGGGGCAGCAGGGACTTTTTAAAAACTTTGTTTGTATCCCCAAAGCTTAACATGCTGTATGCTGTGGAGTCAGAAGACCTAAGGTTTAAATTCCACTTCTACTATCTATGTATCCTTGCATAAGCAACTTAATCTTCCTAGGCCTCAGTTTCCTCAAGTGAGAAATAAGGAGTTTGGACCAGATAATTTCTCAAGTCCCTTTGGCAGTAGGTCTAGCATTCAATGTGCCTACAATTTTTATAATGGTTAAAGACTCACCTGTAACATTAGTGACTTGTACTTGGTTGACTCTCTCTTAAATAGAAAACTGCTGGTCTGGTGAAGGGAACAAGGTATAAACTGATGAGATGTTCCAAAGCATAGAAGGGTTCTCAAGATGGAGACTCTTCCCTTCTTGCCTACACATACACACATTCACCGCCCCCCCCCACACACACACACAAAGGTGCTGCAGTGGAAAGAAACAAAGGATAGAGGACGGGGAGTGTACCTACACAAAAAGTTCTCAGGCCCCTAAAAGAGTGGGGAGGGGAATTCTAGGATTTACTTCAAGTAATATTGGTCTCTTTACAAAGTGACCCATTTATAAATATTGACTGGCTGAGAAAAAGAACTATGGAGCCACCATTGTACATTAAAGAACTATTCCCTTTAAAGATGACCGTTTTTGTAAGCTTAGCCTTTCAGAATTTAACTGACCAATTTTCTTTCCCTTCACACCTCTGCTCTTGTCTGGATTACTACTGAACAGATCAAGAAAATTCTTAGTTGCTAAGTTTCTTCTACAGACAGAGAAAAACATCTAAGATAGGGAAGGAGGGGAATTCTTATACTAAAAGGTACAGTTTTCCTTTAATTATTTTTCTTTCATAAACAGAAGCACTATATTTAACTATATACACATTTGACATATGTTGTCATCTATCTTGTAATGTTAGCTAACTTTTATGTTATCTTAAATTTTCATGTGTATTGTCTATTTCCCCAACTAGATACCAGTTCCTTGTGAGCATGTTTTACTGCATCTTTCTCAGTGTCTTCCATAGTGATTTAAGCCTTAAATATATCTCAAAAGAGCTCATCCTTATTTTCCACAAAACTGGTTATCCTAAACACCCTAAATTCTAGTAGTAATTAAAAATCATTCAATATTTCTCCTCACCCTTTATCTCCCACGGCTAATTATTTTTTTAATCTAATAAAATCTAATTCCCTTAGAATGTCATATGACCTGACAATGTGGCTGCAATCTGTCTTTCTTATCTTACCTTATGATATTTCCCTCCTCAAAACTTTTAAGCTGTCAAGGCATGTTTATTATTATACTCACAAAGTGCCTAAATATTCTTACCTATATATTTTTATTCATACTGCTGCCTCTACTACATACTTTTACTACCTGTATATTTTAATTCATACTACTGCTTCCATTTTGAATTTTTTCTTACTTTCTATCTATATAAAAGCTTTATTGTATGTTTCCATTTACGTTTATCTTCACAACAATCCTGTAGAATAATAGAAAGGAGGTGTCAAAATTTCTGTCTGAACCATATCTAAATGTAATTGTGAAATGTTTATTAAAACACAGAAGTACAATATAAGATAGATAACATTAATTTGTGTTTTTCTAAGAGACAATTTTCTAAGTAAATAAATAGCTACTTTTATTTGAACTGGATAATACTATAAGAGGAAAAAAATGCTTAATTTAGAATCCCCAAGGATGACCATAGTTCTTGGAACATAGTAGATATTCAATAAGTCTCTATTTATTAATTTTTAAGTAAAATAACCAACTGATCACAGTGGAAAAACAAGAACCTAAATTCAAACCCAACTCTCCTGATTATTAGTTCAATACTTTTTGCCTGTGACTTCACTCTCCCTTTTTTAGTCACTGAGAATAGATTCAAATTCAGTCATCCCTTCTTCTATGCCACTTCCCTCCAAGGTCAATGGAAAAAGTCTGCTCTCTCATAACCAGGAAACCTGAACTCTGCCTCTGAAGCTACCTGTATGAACTTATGGAAGTCTTTGGGTCACACAATATTCATCTATAAAATAAAGAGATTACATTTGATGATTTCTAAGGTCCATTCCAGTTCAAAATCTGTGATCCTTTGTCAGTAGAACAAGGATGAAGTGAGTCCATACCTTGGTGAAGAGTTTGTAATAAATGCTGGAACAAAGGTCTTATCATTATTAGCCCCATTGACTTGAACTTAATCTTGTCAAGAAATTAGTTTTTTTAAGGGAATATCACAGAAAATTATTAATACTCTTTACAACTATACCCTTAATTTAGTATTTATACCCTCCCTTTTATTATTAATTGTCTACTCCCCACAGATATGGGCTTTTTATTTTTTTTAATTGCCATCTTGATTAGGTAGAAATTAAAATAACCACTGATCATCAAATCTCCTGCTGATTGGACCTAGTAGCTTTGATCTTCTCTATTTTCAGCTAGGCTTATTTGCCCTTTTTTTGACAGTCCAGTGCTTGATCCACTCTGGGGGTTTATCATATTAGTGCCAGACTCATTCTTTACACTTATCAGTGTTAGCACTATTGTAGCTTAAAACTTGAGAACTCAGTTGATCTAGCAGCTTTAGACTCCTTCAGAAGAAAATATTACATTTATATGCTACCATATACCTAGGGCTGCAATTACATTTCTAGCTCCATGAACATTGAGACTACTTTTGTCCTTCTCGATATCCCCCTAAATATGAAACATAGTAGCTTGTAAAAAATAGGATAATATATACTCATATATAGATATTTTTCTGTCATAATAAGAGGATAATTCATCTAGAGGAGGGAGTTGGTGGATGGTAGTGAAAACAAACATCCTAGGGTTAATTCTCATAAGCTGAAAATATAATTACCATTCATTTCAAAGGAAAAAAATGAATACCCATTTGACACTCACTAATATTTAATATATATATAACTGAACCTTTAATTTAAAAAGAAAACAAAAAACCAAATTGTTGAAAACAATGTAAATCATATCACCCTAAGGAAACAAGTTGTTATGTATCGAAAAGTGAAATGAGATATGAAAGAAAATAAAAATTTAACACTTTCTGAATCAAGTCAGTTATGCAACTATGAAAACAAAGCCATGGCATCTCTCATTCCTGACTTTCAGCTGCTTTGGATACTCACAAAATCCAAATCCACACTCAGGAAAGCGAAGAAACAGCAACAACAGCAGCAACTAACGTTTACATATTATTTGCTATGTGAAAGGCATTAGGGATTTTTTTTTGTTTGTCTGCTTTTTAAAATAATGTCACAAGTTACCATTGCAATATAATTTATAATCCTCATGAAGTAGAATTCTCATAATTTAAGAGGTATATCTTGAGGTGTGACTGTGTACATTTATGTATACACACATATGTCATTCTATCTTTATTCAATTACACATACATATGAATAAATATTTGTGAAGGTATAGCTATGCATGGAAACAGAAAGACAGAGAGAGGGTGAGAGAGAGAGAGACAGAGAGAGAGAGAGAGAGAGAGAGAGAGAGAGAGAGAGAGAGAAAGAGACAGAGACAGAGATAGAGATAGAGAGACACAGAGAGACACAGAGAGAGAGAGACAGAGAGAGACAGAGAGAGACGGAGAGAGACATAGAGACACAGAGACACAGAGAGAGACAAAGAGAGAGACAGAGAGAGAGAGAGAGAGAGAGGATAGCTGAAAGTTTATCTGATGCTTGCCATCAATTAATCAGCAAAGATGCAGACACTATACAAGATATTGCAAAAGTCTTAGTGTAGTTTTAAATGAGCTTAAAACTCGTGTGTGTATAGACACGTTTTATGTATGAAAAGGTATAACTTGTTTAATTAATGATAGACATTAAATATGGGAAAGATGGATAGTTTATATATATATATATAGAATATATATGTGTGTATATATATATATATGTATAGTGTAGCATATACATATAGAGAGAGAGTTATACACAGTATATGCCCTTCCATGTATGAGAATTCTACTTTAAGAGTATTTTTACTCAATATCCTTCCTTCAATTTAAGAGACTTTTTCCCACATTTATGAAAACTGATGAAAGAAGTCTTTATCAGAGAGAATCAATTAATCAAAAATATGTATGTATATATTTTCTCATATGCATATATATATACATATTTTGATTAATTTATGGTAAGCACTGAACTTAATAAATATTTGTTAAATTGATGAATGTATCTGTATGGTACATTAATAATTTAAATTAGTTGAAAGATACTTAAATTCTCATTGCTCATTTAATGCATAAATCATGTTTCACAAAAGTTTCTAGAGAAACACAGGTGATGAGGTACGTTCTAATAGCCAGAAAAGTTCTGAGTCATAGCTGACCAGGGAGGATTCATTTCTTCACAGTTCCTATAAGCTCTGAGTATAACTGGACAGACAGTGAAATGTTTAGGGAAAATACCTAAAGCATGCATTACTAGTAACTTAATTGGGATCTGTTATTTCACTGGTGTAGCATATTGGCAGTTGTTCAGCAATTATGTCTTCGAATTTAGAACAGCGACTACTTTATTTCATTCTTTGGCTTTCTATAGCCAGGCCCAGTATGCATAGTAGGAGCTTAACAAATCCATGTTGATTAAGTTGCCATGAGGTCAAGTGTCTTGTCTTGCTTAATAGAGCCAGTATGTGTATGAGGTAAGACTTAAAATCACATCTTCCTGACTCTAAATCTAGGTGTCTGTCCACTCAGTCATGTTGCCCCTAACTAGTGACTTTTGGGAGTTTAAAGGCACAGAAGAGCCTCCAAAGATCAGAAGGGCAAAGAGAATATCTTGGATTTCCATATTATACCTGATACATAATGAATTACGTTTCCAAATTATTCTGTGCATATCTAGATAGCAGTTGCACATCTCCCAATTGACTATGAGAGAGCAGTCCTTTTCCAAAGACCAAAGGGGAGATAGAGGAAGGGTTGCCTGAATTCTAATTCATTTTCTAGTGACTAAATTTAAGAGATATAAAGTTCATTGGCAGTAATTGTTGGAATAGTAATCAAGAGGCTTAGGTCTGAATTTAAAATCTTGTTTCTCCGTAATAGTATTTTATTTTTTTCCAATTATATGCAAACATAATTTTCAAGGTCGTTTATGTAAAATTTTGAATTCCAAATTTGTTTTTCCTCTTTCCCTTCCTTCCCACTCTCCAAGAAAGCAAACAATCTGACATTGGTTTTAGATGAACAATCATGTTAAATATGTTTCCAAATTTGTCATGTTATAAAAGAAGAATCAGAACAAAGGAAAAACCACAAGAAAGAAAAAATAAAAGCAAAAAAAAAAGGTGAAAATCATATGCTTTGATCTGCATTCAGACTCCATAGATCTTCATCTGGATGTGGTTAGCATTCATCAATATGAGTATTTTGGAATTGTATTGGATCGCTGGGAAGAGCTAAGTCTATCATACCTAATCATTACACAATGTTGCTGTTGCACTGTAAGTGTTCTCCTTTTCTGTTCACTTCACTCAGTGTCAGTTCGTATAAGTTTTACCACATTTTTCTGAAATCTGCCTGCTGATCATTTCTTCCTTTTTCTTTTCTTTTCTTTCCTTTACTTTCTTTTTCTCTTCTTTTGTTAATGAATGTATTTAAACAAATGTAATCATTTCTGTCTTTAAATAACAAGTAAAGATTGCATCCTGGGGGAAAATCTTTAAAAAGTTATTGTATTATAAATCTCTTTTGCAAATTTCTGGTAATAAATTAAAATATCTGAAACTTTTTTTGCTTGGCCTTTATAAATGCATATTTTGAACTTCTTTAAAAAATTTTTTTCAGACATCAGGATCCATTTAGATGGGGAAAAAGTTCTTTTTAAATTTTTTAAATTTTATTTATTTAGCATTTTATTTTTCCCCAGTTACATGTAAAAACAGCAGTTTTTAACAATCATTTTTAAAACATTGAGTTCCAAATTCTCTCCCTTCTTCACTTCTCTCTCCCATTGAGAAGGTAAGTAATTCAATATAGGTTATATATGTGTAGTCATACAAAACATTTCCATAATATTCATGTGAAAGAAAACATAGACAAAGGAAAAGAAAATCAAGAAAAATGAAGAAAGCGAAAAAAAGGTATGCTTCAGTCTGTGTTCAGACACCAGTTTTTTCTCTGAGGATGGATAGCACTTTTCATCATGGGTCCTTCAAAGTTGTCTCAGATCATTGTATTGCTGAGAATAGCTAAGTCATTCACAGCTGATCATTACACAATAGTACTGTTATCAGCTCATGTAAGTCTTTCCCTGTTTTTCTGAGAACATCATGCTCATAATTTCTTATATCATAATAGTATTCCATCATAATTACATATCATAATTTGTTCAGGCATTCCCCAATTGATGGGCATTCTCTCAATTTCCAATTCTTTGCCACTAGGAAAGAGTCACTTTAAATATTTTTGTACATATAGGCAATTTTACGTTTTTATTTGGTGATACAGACCTATGAATGGTATTGCCAGGTCAACGGGTATGTATGCATGGTTTTATAGCCCTTTGCACATAGTTCCAAATTATTCCACAGAATGGCTGAATCAATTCACAACTCCACCAACAGTGCATTAAAATTTCATATTTCCTACATCCCCTCCAACATTTATCATTTACTTATTCTGTCTTATTAGTCAATCTAATGGATATGACTGAGTAATTCAGAACTGTTTTAATTTGCATTTCTCCAATCAATGGTGATTTAGAGCATTTTAAAAATATGGCTATAGATAGCTTTGATTATTTCATCTGAAAACTATTCATTTTTGATCATTTATCAATTTGTGAATGGCTCTATTTTTATAAATTTGACTTCATTCTCCATATGTTTGGGAAATGAGGCCTTTATCAGAAAAACTTGCTTCTTTGTTTTTTCAGAGTTATTGTTGTTAACTGCGTTTTCTTTCATCCTTTTTCCTCAACAGTTTATTCTATTATCTCTCCTTTACCTCTGCCACTCCTCAAATGGTTTGCTTCTGACTACCCCCTCCCCAAACTACCCACCCTTCTGAAACCCTTCCTTTCTCTTATTCTCTTCCCCTCCTTTTTTCTTATATGATAAGATAGATTTCTAAATCCAATTGTAGATGTGTTTTATTCCCTCTTTGAGTCAATTCTGATAAGAGTAATGTTCACTCATTCCCTCTCTTTGCCTCCACTTTAAAAGCTTTTGCTTGCCTCTTTTATGTGAGACAGTTTGGCCCATTCTACCTCTCCCTATCTCTTTTCCTAGTATATTATTCTCTAACCCCTTATTTTTTTTCTTTTTAGATATCATCCCTTCATATTCAACTCATACCTGTGCATTGTATCTATATAGCCTCATTCTACCTGCCCTAAAAAGAAAGGTCTTATGAGTTACAAGTATCATCTTACCATGTAGGAATGTAAATAGTTTGACCATATTAAGTCCTTTGTGATTTCCCTTTCCTATTTACTTTTTTATGCTTCTCTTGAGTCTGGCATTTGAAAGTCACATATTCTGTTCCATTCTGTTCTTTTCATCAGGAAAGTTTGAATGTCCCCTATTTAATTGAATTTCCTTTCCATCTTTTCCCCTAGAAGATTATGCTCAATTTTTCTGGGTAGTTGATTGTTTGTTGCAATCCAATCTCCTTTACATTTCAGAATATCATATTCCAAGTTGTATGATCTTTTAATGTAGAAACTGCTAAGTCCTATGTAATTCTGACAATAGTTACTTGAAACTTGCAATATTTCTTTCTGGCTGCTTGCAGTATTTTCTCCTTGACCTGATAATTCTGGAATTTGGCTACAATATTCCTTGGAGTTTTCATTTTGGGATCTCTTTCAGGAGGTGGATGCTTTCAATGACTATTTTACCCTCTGTTTCTAGGATAGCACTTTCTTGAAAGATACTGTCTAGTTCCTTTTTATGATCAAGGCCTTCTGATACTCCAGTAATTCTTAAATAATAATTCCTGCACCTGCTTTAAGGTCACTTGTTTTTCCAATGAGGAATTTCATATTTTCTTCTATTTTTTTCTTTCTTTTGATTTTGTTTGAGTGATTCTTGATGTCTCATAGAGTAGTTAGCTTCCACTTCCCCAATTCTAATTTTTAAGGAATTATTTTCTTCAGTTAGCTTTTGCACCTCCTTTTTCATTTGCCCAATTCTACTTTAAAAGGAATTGTTTTCTTCGGTAAATTTTTATGCTTCCTTTTTCAAGCTGTTGACTCTTTATTCATAATTCTCCTGCATAACTATCATTTCTTTTCACAATTTTTCTTCTACCACTCTTACTTGATTTTTAATATTCTCTTTGAACTCTTCCAAGAGGACTTAACACCAATTCATATTCCCCTTTAAGGCTTCACTTGTACAAATTTTGACATTATTTTCTTTTGAATTCGTGTTTGGATCTTCCCTGTCACCATAGTAGCTTTCTGTGGTCAGGACTCTTTTCTGTTTCTTATTCATTTTTTCAGCCTTTTTAGTGACTTCAGAGTGCATTATCCCAAGTTTCTTATTCTGGGGACCAGGGGCCTGGTCACTAGCTTTCAGGCCAGGGCCTCAAGTGTTTATGGCTTGCCCACTGTGCTGGGATGGGGCTGGCCTAGTTATGGTTTGTAGTGTAGTTCCAGGGTAGCAATTTGTCTTCTACACTTGGGTGAGGTGAACAGAGCTGGCCTGCTGAACCAGGACTGAGGCACATTCTTTGCTGTTCTTTGTTTCAGCAATCCTGCTGATGTGCCTGGTCACCATCTGTGTTGGGTTGTGCTCCCCTTTTATTCAAGTGTGACAGACTATTACTGAAGTACTTCTAAGTTATCTTAAGCGGCGAAATTCTTTTACTACATCTTCTTATAGGTCCTGTCACTCCAGAATCCATTTAGAGGCTTGATTTAAAGTTGCTCCTGAGAAAAACTGCAGAGAGCTCAGGAAACTTTCTGGCTTCTCTCTGACATCTTGGCTTTGCCCCTCCTACTTAATCAATTAGTACAGATTTATGGAGTGCAGCTACTGTGGCAATCACTGGGGATACAACAACACAAATGAGATTGTCCCAACCTCAAGTTCATTTTGGCACCATACACATAAATAAGGATATACAAAATTTTTAGCCAGAGCTCTTATGTGATCAGCATAAGGACATGGAATAAAGAACTTCCTCTACTAAAACAGATTAGCACTTTCTCTCTATTAATAGGCTTAAAGAGTTAGTTTGAATGCTTAGAAGTTAAATGATTTATCCAATGTCACATAGCCAATAAATTCAGATGATATAAAAAACAAATAAAATGAAATAAAAATTGGAGAGGAAAGAAAAGGAGGGGCCTACATATAGGAAAAATAAAAGATTTAGACTGGATAATCTCTATCACTCCTTCAAATGTTATCTTTCTATTTGACTTCAAAAGTCTAGCTATAATAAGTATTCATCAAATATTAAATTAGCATTAACTTTATCAATTTCGTAGAATTTATTATAAATCTGATTGCCATGAATGTCTGAATTATGTTATTATTCACAGTCTTGTCATATACACACACACACACACACACACACACACACACACACACACACACACACACATATATATATATAAAACAATGAATACCTGGTAATAAAGAGTAAATGTAAGTCTTCGAAAAAGAATAACACCATCATCTCTCAAAAAAACATTATACATGGTTTAATATGTTTGTATTCTTATAAATATGAGACTTTAATAAATGCCTACTAACATCTATTTTGATCTATGCAGAACATTTCAGTTGCTACATTCTTGTTATAACATTCAAAAACATTTCTTTTTAAATAACTATCTGAATGTCTAACTGCTTGACATTATCAAATGCTTTTACTTCAGCTGTAAGAAACTGGACATCAGGAATTCTTGGATTCTGACATTTTCCTTGATTTCTCATTCTCCTCATTTCCTTTCAATATCAATTGTAAACTTGAAGGAAGAGAGAGGGAATTACCAATGGGACAAATGGGGTGTTTATGCTGGTGAGGAGATTTAACCATATTCTTTGGCTTTGGGAATTAGAACAATCATTTTAGGAGCCTGATAAGTAAGTCAGTTTCAAACTTTTTAAATGAATTGATATCCTCTCCTTCTACTCCAGGCTTTGATTATCAAGGATTGGGTGAGGGGATGGGGACTGGGGGACACAAAGAAAAGACAATGCTATAGAAACTAACAATGAGGATATGTAAATATTAGGAACTAGAGCTGTGGTCTTAGTTCTAAAAGAGAGAGTGTAATGTGAGTAATAGTGCTGACTGGGGAGTCAAGAAAACTTGGATGGAAATCCTGCCTTTCAAACTTCCTAGCTGTGTTAAACTTCAGCTTTATGTGTCCCAAGAAACTCTATAGTATTTAAGTGTACCTAAGATCTATATTGATGGAAAATTCTTCATCTGAAAGATATTTTTATACAGGTAGAGACTACTTTGCTTGCACTACTGGCACAATCTGGTTGTTGTGTTTTATTTGTCCATTTTCTTTTCTATTACCAAGAAGACTTTTTGTTTATTGGAGGGGAGAGGATTAATTCAACCTTGAATCCTGCTAGAACAAATGATTCAATCCTCTTCCAAAGACTTTCCCCTGCTTCGGTTCAGTGAGAATTGAAAGGGTCAGATCCGTTATATCCTATAGAATAGATGCCTGCTTTAATATAGCCCTGCCTCCCTCCTCATCAAAAGTAAAATTTACGTAAGTAGTGAGCCTTTCATTCTTTCTACCAATGACACTTTCTTCTATAGTTAGAACTTGAGGAAATAGAATATGTTTGGTATCATTTTCCTTTATTATGGAGTCAAATTTAGAGCTCTAATTCATGTTGGATTCCAGTTATTCCTTTAACCATGAGGGCCATTAGTGGTGACAGGGTGATTCTCTAGGAACACATAAATATACTGGTTGGCCTGAGTCCTAAATGAGGAAGATAATGTAAGGAAAAAATATAAGGCACATGGTAGAATAAGGAAAATATGAGGGAAGACCTAGAAGGGGGAAAGAAAACAAATAAAGAGGGTAAAATCAGATAAAGATATACATATATATTTACGTATGTATATGTGTGCAAGTATACATACGTACATGTATCATAAAACAACAATAACAGCCTTGGTTTCTTCATCAAGTTGGATGGGTGGTGCAGTGAATAAGACATTGAGATTTTAGTCAGAAAGACCAGAGTTATACCATCCTTAAAAGCTGTGTAAGCCTGGGTAAGTCATTAACCTCTGTCTGTCTCAGTTTCCTCAAGAGTAATGGGTATAATAATAATAGAATCTTCCTCACAGAGTTGTTGTGAGGACTGACTATGATAATATCTGTACAGTAATTAGTGCCTGGCACATAATAAGCACTATTTCAATGCTTATTCTCTTGCTTCCTGTACTTTTGCTCACCATCTTCTCTATGTCTGAATCCCTTCTTCCAATTGAGATCTTTCCCTTTCCCCAGGATTTAACCTCTATGAAATTGCTATTTGCGTTCCTCAAGTGGAAGTATTTTTAACTGAAAGAGACATAACAATATGATAAAGTGGAGTCAGAAAGACCTAAGTTGAAATCCTGCCTCAGACACTTTTAACCATGTTACTCTGGGCAACTCACATTTGCTACTATCTATATCCATGCCAATTTCTTCCATATTCTGAAAAAACCCTAACTTGACCCTTCTATTTCTTTTAACAATCATTCTATGTCTCTTTTTCCCTTTACAGCTAAACTAGTTAGAAAGGTTATCTGCAATAGGTGACTCTACTTTCTGTCTCTCACTCTTAACTCCTTACAATCTGACTTCTGATCTTATTATTTCACCAAAACGTGTCTCTCCAAAGTTACTAATGATGGCCAAAGCCAATGACCTTTTTCCAGTCTTTATTCTCCTTGACTTCTCTGCAGGTCTTGACACTGTTGATCACTGCTCTTTGATACTCTCTTTCCTGGTTCTCCTCCTACCTATCTGACCACTCCTCTGTCTCTTTTTCAAGATCCTCCTCCAGATCATGCCCTCTAAACATAGGTTATCCTGAGGTTTCTGTATCGGACTATCTTCCCTTCATTGTCTGTACTGCTTCACTTGGTGATCTCATCATCTCCTATGATTTGAATTACCATATCTATATTGATGATTCTTAGATCTACCTTTCCTTCCCCCATCTCTCTACTGACTTTCAGTCTTTATCTCAAACTGCCTTTTGGACATCTCATACTGCATGTCCAATATACATCTTAAACTCAACATGTCTAAAATGGAATTCACCACCTTTCCTCTTAAATTCTGCTCCACTCCTACCTTTTGCTTCTATAAAGGGCAGCACCATCCTTCCAGTCTCTTAGGATCACAACCTAGGAGTCATCCTGTATTCCTTACTGTCTCTTCCCCACCCCATTTCCAAGCTGTTGACAAAGTCTGTCAATTTTATCTTTGCCACATTTCTTGAATATATTCCCTTCTTTCCTCTGATACTACCACCACCGTAGTGCAGGTCTGCAACACCTTAAACCTAGATTATTATAATAATCTGCTGTAAGTCTGCCTCAAGACTCTCCTTCCTTAATTCAGCCACTAAAGTAATTTTCCTAAAACACAAGTC
This sequence comes from Notamacropus eugenii, assembly GCF_028372415.1. Classification (NCBI taxonomy): domain Eukaryota; kingdom Metazoa; phylum Chordata; class Mammalia; order Diprotodontia; family Macropodidae; genus Notamacropus; species Notamacropus eugenii. The sequence continues at coordinate 314,334,236 of NC_092876.1, forward strand.
TAATCAAGTCACACACACACACACACACACACACACACACACACACACACACACCAGCTCAATAAAAGCTTGTGACTCACTATCACCTCTAGGAGCAAATACAAAATGTTCTGTTTGGCCTTCAAAGGTGTTCATCACCTAGAACTCTCCTACCTTTAAAGTCTTCTTATATCTGAGTACTTAAGTATCACTGGACTCCTAGAGGTTCTACAAACAAGACACTCAGTCTCTTGGTTCCGAGTATTCTCTCTAGCTGTCTTCCCTGCCTGGAATACTTTCTTTCCTCCATTCTGACCAATAACTTCCCCAACTTCCTTTTAAGTCCCAACAAAAATCCCACCTTCTACAGGAAGCCTTTCCCAACCATGCAGGTACCACAACGTCTTCTCTTTGTTAATTATTTCCTATTTCACCTGTATACAGCTTGCTTTGTGTATATTTGTTTGCATGTTGCCTTCCACATTAGACTGTAAACTCCTTGAGGACAGGGTAAAAACCTAATGAGCTAATTTATGAAAAAGTACTTAGGAAAACAAAAAAAGTACTACATGAATATTTGTTATTGTTGTCATTACCATTATTTCTTCTTACATTTTTCATCCTTTTCCTGAACCTCTCATTTGTATTTAAGCCTATTCTGCTTCATGTCATATGTATTTCTGTACATACCTTTTTCACCTCTACTAGAAAGCAAATCCCGGCATCTTAACTTTACATCCTCAGAATTTAGTCCAGGGCCTTGGATATAGTAAATTCTTAATAAATGTTTGCTGAACTGAGCTGAATAAAATTTTCCCCAATCTGCATCCTCTTTGACACATAACAACATAACAACCTAGAATCAGTGCTCAATTACTACTTTGGGACAGGTAGATTTTCACTTTAGTGCCCATTTTGCTTTTAAGAAGGGAATAAAAACTAGCCTCATTTATTTTATTGCATATGTATATATAGCATATTTTATATCTACTTTACACATATATATGAAATGTTATATTATATGTGTATCTCTGTGTGCGCTACTTATTCGGAATCATAATGTAACTGAATCTTAACTCATGCTTCTTTCAGGTGACCTTTCCTTCTTAAACTCAGTAGTGCAAAAGGTGAAGTGAGTAGAGACTCACAGAAAACCCCGATCTAAAATTTATACGTTTAAAGATGTTTTCTTGGAACTAGTTGGTATCATAGGTAGACAATACTGACAGCATGATGGGCGATCCCATTTGGTAACCTTCAGTTGGACACTAATTTGTGGGATTCATTAGTCCCATTTTGATTCCATAAGAGAAAAATTCAAAAGTCAGATATCTGATTAACAATTTATCTTTCTCTTATATTTCCAAGAAATAGAAAGAAAAAAAGTTGTCTCATTTAAATGGAATACAATCTACCTTGTAGATTTATATATATATTTGTTAGTATCATGAATAATAGAAGAAATTTATAGTGGAACTTCAATTTGTGAATTATGTCTGCCTCAGCCTTTTTGCTTGTTTAGGGTACAAATACTGACTTTAGAGTCAGAGAAGCTGTGTTGAATTTTTGACTCTGCTACTTAACATTTTTGTGACCTTGGGCAAGTATATCTCTGGTCCTGAATCTTTTCACTTGTAAGATGAGTGGGTTGGACAAGTTGATCCATGATATCCTTTCAACTCTAAATATCCTGGGAGAATTTCCACTCATTATTTTATTGACTTTAATAAATATCTCATTTTTTTGCATATCTTCCCTTCTTAATCATGACAATGTTACTCTTTTATCTTAATTCATTATAATTCAACACATTTATCAAGTGTCCATTTCAAGAATAGAGCAGCACTAGGCACCAGGGAAAGTAATATAAGAAAGTTTACATATAACATGATCATATAAAAAAGTTAAGATATGAACCCTGCTCTTGCCAACCTTACAGGAAGCACAGAGCAAGAGAGGATTTTATCAATCATTTAATCCAAACCCTTTATGTTACTGATGAGAAAATTGAGTCCTTGAGAGAGAAAATGACTTACCTAAGGACAGAAAGTGAGTAAACTGGCAGAGCAAGGATACAAGTCCAAATATTTTTACTCCATGTCCAATATTCTTTTCACTATTTCATCCTATAGTTAAAAGTTAAATACTATCCATAAAGGAAGTCAAGGATACAAAAGAAAAAATAAACAGTTTGCAATAGGCACCCAAAACAACCTATACATTGCTTCATCAGTTCTCTAAGGGTTTATTTCCTTGAAAGAATCTGTTACATCTCCAGCAGCTCATTGTTGTTGTTGTTGTCCAGTTATTTCAGTCATATCTAACTCTTCATGAGCCCAATTTGGAGACTTTTGACAAAGATACTATAGTGGTTTGCCATTTCCCTTTCTAGTTCATTTTACAAATAAGGAAACTGAGACAAACAGGGCTAAATGATTTGCCCAGGATCATTGAGCTAGTGTCTGAAGTCTGGTTTGAACTTACAGCGATAAGTCTTCCTGACTTTAAACCCAACACTCTACACAATTTGCCACCTTAGCTACCCAGTAGCTAATTAGTCCAAATTAAAGTTAGAATATGTTCTTCGAAGATGGAAAAATGTAAAAAAAGGGGAGTTAATGGTTTGACATTTGTCTTTTCTAAACCAGAAATGGTAACTCTCCAACAAAAGTCTGTCCACCCCAGTCCTAGTCTTAAATATAACTCTTGTAACATTCAATCAGGAACCATGTCCTGTCCTCTCTCTACAAGACACAAATATTTCCACAAGGAAATATTCATGAAATACCTGAAAAAAATGGTTTACCAACATATGAACTCATCAAATTAATTGGGAGATCTTCTAACTCACCCCCCTTTATACTGGCACACAACTGCTTATTGAAGTAGTCTAAGTTCATAATTTCATCAGTATATTTACTTTTTGAATCAAAGGGGATAATAATCCCTTTATATCTTATCAGACAGTTTCTATCAATTGTTGTGGCCAAAATCTTCAATACCTTAATGAACAAGTTTCTGCAGATTAATTTATTTTGACTCACTTAGCTCAATCTCAGAATATTGCAAATAGAATTTATCATTGTAAGTGGTAAAAAAAATTCTAATTGCTCCACCTTTTAAGATTTATAAAGTATTTGAGATGTATAATCTTACTTGCTCTTTGCAACTGACCTTTGGGATCAGTTCTTTTATTCCTATTTTATGGACAAATAGACCAAGGCAGCTAAATGGGATGGATAGAACGCTGAACCTGAAGTAAACAAAGGCCTCAGGTCAAATTCAGTCTCGTATACTTGCTAGCTGTGGGCAAGTAACATAACCTTCCTCTGCCTTAGTTTCCTAAATTGCAAAATGGAGATCATAAGAGCACATACTTCTCAGGGTTGTTGTGAGGACAAAATGAGATAATTGTAAAGCATTTAATGTAGTAGTTGACACATAGTAGGCACTTATTTAATTTCTTATTTCCTTCTTTGCTTCCTCAGGAAGTTAAGTGACTTGTCCATAGTAATATACCTAACTAATATCACAGACAAGATTCAAATCCACATTTCTCCTGTATCAAACTTACTTTCTGTCTCTGTCTGTCTCTGTCTCTGTCTCTATCTGTGTGTGTGTGTGTGTGTCTGCCTGCTTCTCTCTCTCTCTCTCTCTCTCTCTCTCTCTCTCTCTCTTTCTCTCTCTCTCTGTCTCTCTGTCTGCTTCTCTCTCTCTGTGTGTCTGTCTGCCTGCTTCTCTCTCTCTGTCTTTCTCTGTTTGCTTCTCTCTCTCTCCGTGTCTGTCTGCCTGCTTCTTTCTCTCTCTCTTTCTCTCTCTCTCTCACTCTGTCTGTCTCTCTATCTCTTTCTTTGTCTCTGTCTCTGTCTCTGTCTCACACACACACATACACACACACACACACACACACACACACACATGCATTTCCCCATACTAAATCATGCTCAGCTTTTACATGGTTGGATCTGCCAGGATTTTTATTATCTGGAATAACATTTAATATCTCTCTTCACTGGCACACCAAAATAAGAAATTTGACTAAGAGTTTAGATGAGTCAAGGGTTGCTTTTTTAAATATTTCCCAGATGTGTAATGTAGCTGTTTGAGCTCTATACCAATATAGATTGGGACCCCTCTATAATTCAGTAGCTTCTGTGGCTGAAAAAGAAATCATTTCTATGGTGATAAGTAGATGTCAGATAACATTCTTAGAGTTCATTATGACCCCTACACACTTGAAGCTTTCCACTGTGGTACGATATTTCAGAGTTTGTGCTTTTGTGGCACAGACTTGAAGAAGACGGTAGTGTAGTAGGATTTTTGTGGGGTTGGTTATTTTAAACACATTTTTTAAAAAATTCACAATAATTCTCTAAGATTAGCTATTACCATTTTATAGACATTTGTAGACATGATTTACTCAAAGTCACACAGCTGCTAAGCTTCAACCAAGGCTAACCCAGATCTCTCTAACTTGACATCCCCACCATTCTCCAGCATAACATTATGTCTTTGATATTCTCCCTCTACTTTGTGCGGCCTTCCCACTATGCTTTCCTCATTTTAGTCTCTCCGACTTTTCCAGTTCTACTTTCCCCACACTGAAATACCCTTCCTTTTCTTTTTTTCTCCAGTTCTTGCCCATTATTCAAGTCCAAGTTGAAATTGTAATTCTTCCATGAAGCCTTCCACTCTTCCTCTAAATTCCTACAACACTATTATGTCCATAGATTTGTTTTTAATAGTCCAGACCTCAAAGACTGTTCCAACTATATTTTGCAAATGAAGAAAGTGAATTGCAGGGAGATCATATAGCAAACAAATAAGTAACAGAGCAAGACTATAACTCAAGTCTTCTAAACTCCACGTCTGTTGTTTTAACCTTCATATCTTACAGAACTCATTTGGTTATTTAAGAAAAAATACTTCTTTCTATTACTATTGAACTTGTACTGTAGGTGTACCATGCCTTCCTAGTTTACTTATAAGCACCTCAAGGACAAGCAGCATTCTTTATTATCCCTATGTATCATTCCCAGTGATAAAGTAGCTATTTAACTGTACTTGAGTGAATCAATGAATGAATGACCCTTCCTAAGTACCTATAACACAATTTCCCTCAATAGCCAACAGAAGAAAATATGATTTATAATCTGGGAGAATAAAATGATTAACATAGTGCAGCTAGAAGATTTTAAAGTGTTATCTTTTAAGATACTTTCTTCCATTTCACTGATAAGACAGAATATGAATTAGGTGGAATGATATTGACCCCTTGGCCACAGAGTGGTAATAAAGTAGAAAGTTCTTTGGGTAGCGCCAATTCTCATTTTTTCTCATAAATGTCCTAAGTCTATTAAATGTCACAAAACCATTTCTAAGTCTATTCATAAAACTTAGAGGAGAATGAGTATTTTATACACACACACACATATATGTATATACATAAATACATATACACATACATACACACAAATATATGCACACACATATTTTAGATAACTGTCTATACATTTATAGATATACATATATATACATACATACAGATACCTATTTTGTGTCTCTGTTTCACTCAGAAAACACTGAAACACTCTAAGGTCACAAATTTCTTTGTTTCTATAGATCTTACCATTTATAAAACATCACAGAGTCTCAGAGTTAGAAGGAATATTAGAAATTATCTATGTATACATTCATGAATACATATTTTTAATATGTGGTGCTTTTTTTTTTTCTTAACAGTGGTCGTACAATGGGGGGCGGAGCCAAGATGGCGAAGTGAAAGCAACGACTCACCCAAGCTCTTGGAAAAACTCCTCTGGATATCTCTGGGGGGAGAGTCTGACCAGACTCTGGAGGTATAGAATCCAGTGGGTGACGGACTTTGACGGATTCAGAGCCCAGGTTGGACTGGAGGGTCCACAAGAGGGATCTGTTCCGCGGGGGTAAGACCCCGGCGCACAGCGCAGCGTGGTTGGCGCGACAGGGCAGAGGGGACCTGAGGGGCCCGAGAGTGGCGGGCGAGACCAGCGGAGCAGGAGATAAGCCAGGCCGAGCCGATGAGAGCCGCTGAGCGCTAGATATCAGCACAGCAGCCCTTAAAACCTTCAGCCTGAAGACTGGACTTCGGTGGGTCAGCTACTTGAACTTCCAAGAGTTGGGATGGCGGAGTGATCAGTAAGTGCTCTCTCCTCCCCGCTGATGACCGTGAGGGAACCATAAAATTCTTCGTCAGATTAATCCTGGATCAGCGGGAACAGTAGAAGGGGGCGGGTGGTCTCACAACACCAGAGGCTGGAAAAGTGGCAAGGGGGGATTCTTCCTACTGTGGCGGAGGCAATCTGGAGGGACAGATGACCCAGGGCAGAGAAAATTCGCACTGAGACCCAGGCAAGCCTCAGAGCCGGGAGACAAGCCCCAGGAGGGGTGGGAACACGCATTAACTTCTAGGCTTACCCCAGCCCTCCAGGGGAAAAGCGAAGATAATAGGGAAGCTGGTATCACCATCCCCTGACCTTGCCTTTGCCTCAAGTCAGCTGAGGAGATCTCCTGAGACCAGACCACCCCTCACACACACCTAACAAGCTAACCCCAGGGTTGATCTGGGAAACAACAACAACAACAACAAAAAAGGCCTGCTTTCAGCCTAGACACACAGCAGCCGAACTTAAAAGATATGTATCTTCTGACTGAAAGAACCAAAAGCTACAACACTCAGCCAACATCATGAATCGGAAAAAGCAGACGAAAAGTGAAAAAACCATAGAATCTTTTTACGGGGATAAGGACCAAAACACAAACACCAAAGAGGTCAGAGCTGAGACTGTACTTCCATCTGAAACCTTAGATGGGACTATGAATTTCTTGCAAGCACAACTAGATTACCTGGAACGCCTGAAGAAGGATATAAAAGAAAAACTGGCCAATGATTTTAAAATTATAAAAAAAGAATTCACTGATGAGAACATCACACTGAAAAAGAAAATTGAAGAAATAGAAAAGGAAGTTCAAAAATTAACTGGAGAGAATAACTCCCTAAAAGGAAGAGTTAATCAAACGGAAAAGGAAACCCAAAACCTAATTGGGAAAATTGAACAGATGGAAAAGGAAACCCAAAACCTAACTGGGAAAACTGGTCGAATGGAAAAAGAAATACGAAAATTAAATGGAGGAAATAGCTCCTTAAAGGGAAAAATTGGTCAGATGGAAAAGGAAATGCAAAAGCTAACGGAAGAAAACAATACGATGAAGATTAGAATTGGGCAAGTAGAAAGTAATGACTCAATGAGGCAACAAGAATCAGTCAAACAAAATCTAAAGAATGAAAAGATAGAAGAAAATGTAAAATATTTAATTGGAAAAACAACTGACCTGGAAAATAGATCCAGGAGAGAAAATTTAAGAATTATTGGCCTGCCAGAAACCCATGATGAAGAAAAGAGTCTGGACAACATCTTCCAGGAAATCATCAAGGAAAACTGCCCAGAAGTACTAGACTCAGAGGGCAAAATAGTCATCGAAAGAATCCACCGTTCCCCTCCCAAAAGGGATCCCAAACTCAAAACCCCAAGAAATATAGTTGCCAAATTCCAGAGCTATCAAATGAAGGAGAAAATATTACAAGCAGCCAGAAAGAAACAATTCAAATATCAAGGACACACAGTCAGGATCACACAGGACCTTGCAGCTTCTACATTAAAAGATAGAAAGAACTGGAACCCAATATTCTGTAAGGCAAAGGAGTTGGGACTTCAACCAAGGATCAACTACCCAGCAAAGTTCAGCGTAACATTTCAGGCAAGGAGAAAGTCATTCAAGGAAATAAGGGATTTCCAGAGCTTCCTGACCAAAACACCAGAACTCAATAGACAATTTGATCTTCAAATGCAGGTGTCCAGAGAATCATAAAAAGGTAAACAGAGGGGAAAAAACAAAAACAAAAACTTGCTACTCAATTAGGGCAAACTGTTTACCTCCCTATAAGGGAAGATGATACCTGTTAATCTTGAGAACTGTGCAGCTATTATGATAAAAGGGATATATGTAGAGGGAATGGGCATAAAGTAATTGATGTCATGCCAAAAATATGATTTAAGTATGAGAAGGGAATGTAATAGGAGGTGTGGAAAGGGGGAAGCAGAAAATGGCAAACAATATCACAGGAAGAAGTACAAAACTATAGTAGAGGGAAGGAGGGGAGGGAGATGAGCATTGTTTGAGAGGTACTCTCATCTGATTTGTTCAAAGGAGGGAAGAATAATCTTAAGTAGATAATTGTAACTAGCTATATAAGGTAGTAGGAGGGGAAGGGGGAAGAAAGGGGAGGGGGGCTAAAAGGGAGGAAAGAAGCAATAAGAGTAAAGGGGAGTAAAAGGGAGGGGGGCTACAAGAAGGAGGGGAAGGCTGCAGGAGGAGGGGGAGAAAAGTGAATACTATTGAGGAGGGGAAGGGAGATGGGAGAGCTAAAAGCACAAATGGTGGGAAAGAGGTTGGAGGGAAATACACAGATTGTAATCATAACTGTGAATGTGAATGGAATGAACTCTCCCATAAAACGGAGATGGATAGCAGAATGGATTAAAAGCCATAATCCAACAATATGCTGCTTACAAGAAACACGTTTGAAACGGGGGGATACACATAGGATAAAGGTCAAAGGATGGAGCAGAATATATTGTGGTTCAGCTCATGTAAGAAAGGCAGGAGTAGCAATCCTAATCTCAGACAAAGCAAAAGCAGAAATAGAACTAATCAAAAGAGATAAGGATGGAAACTATATCCTGCTAACAGGCACCATAGACAATGAAGCAATATCATTACTAAACATGTATGCTCCAAGTGGTATAGCATCCACATTCTTAGAGGAGAGGTTGGGGGAGTTGAAGGAAGAAATTGATAGCAAAACTATACTAGTGGGAGACCTCAACCTCCCCCTGTCTGAACTCGATAAATCCAAACTCAAAATAAACAAGAAAGAGGTTAAGGAGGAAAATAAAACTCTGGATAAGGTAGATATGATAGATCTTTGGAGAAAATTAAATGGGAATAGCAAGGAATATACCTTTTTCTGAGTGGTACATGGAACATTTACAAAAATTGACCATGTACTAGGACATAAAATCTCACAATCCAGTGCAGAAAGGTAGAGATAATCAATGCATCCTTTTCAGATCATAATGCATTAAAAATTACATGTAATAAAAGGCCATGGAAAGAGAAACCAAAAATCAATTGGAAACTAAATAATCTAATTCTAAAGAAGGGTTGGGTTAAAGAAGAAATCATAGAACCAATCAACAATTTCATTCAAGAGAATGACAATAGTGAGACAACATACCAAAACTTATGGGATACTGCAAAAGCAGTTATTAGGGGAAGTTTTATATCTTTGAATGCTTACATAAATAAAATAGAGAAAGAGGAGATCAATGACTTGGGCTTGCAGTTGAAAAAGCTAGAAAAACAACAAATTGAAAATCCCCAAGTAAATACCAAATTAGAAATATTGAAAACCAAAGGAGAGATTAATACAATTGAAATTAAGAAAACTATTGAATTAATAAATAAAACCAATAGTTGGTTTTATGAAAAAACTAATAAAATTGATAAACCTTTGGTCAATCTGATTAAAAAAAAGAAAGAAGAAAACCAAATTACTAATATTAAAAATGAAAGGAGTGAACTCACCTCCAATGAGGAGGAAATTAAAACAATAATTAGAAACTACTTTGCCCAACTTTATGCCCACAAATTCGATAATCTAAATGAGATGGATGAATATTTTAAAAAATACAAATTGCCCAGATTAACAGAAGAGGAAGTTGAATACTTAAACAACCCCATCTCAGAAAAAGAAATTGAACAAGCCATCAATGAACTCCGTAGGAAAAAATCTCCAGGGCCAGATGGATTCACAAGTGAATTCTATGAAACATTTAAAGAACAGTTAATTCCAATACTACATACACTATTTTTGAAAATCGGGGAAGAAGGAGTCCTCCCAAATTCTTTCTATGATACAAATATGGTTTTGATACCCAAACCAGGAAGAGACAAAACAGAGAAAGAAAATTATAGACCAATTTCCCTAATGAATATAGATGCAAAAATTTTAAATAAGATTTTAGCAAAACGAATACAGCATCTTATCATGAGATTAATGCATTATGATCAGGTAGGATTCATACCAGGACTACAGGGCTGGTTCAATATTAGGAAAACTATTAGCATTATTGATCACATCAACAACAAAGCTAACAAAAACCACATGATTATCTCAATAGATGCAGAAAAAGCTTTTGACAAAATACAACATCCATTCCTACTAAAAACACTGGAGAACGTAGGAATAAAGGGAACTTTCCATAAAATAATAACCAGTATCTATCTAAAACCTTCAGCAAGCATTATATGCAATGGGGATAAGCTAGATGCATTCCCAATAAGATCAGGGGTGAAAAAAGGTTGTCCATTATCACCACTATTATTCAATATGGTGCTAGAAATGTTAGCTGTAGCAACTAGAGAAGATAAAGATATTCAAGGAATAACAATACCCAAAGAAGAAACTAAGTTATCACTCTTTGCAGATGATATGATGATTTACCTAGAGAATCCCAGAGATTCAAGTAAAAAATTACTTGAATTAATAAACAACTTTGGCAAAGTTGCAGGTTACAAAATAAACCCACACAAATCTTCTGCGTTCCTATATATTAGCAACAAAGTCCAACAGCAAGAGATAGAAAGAGAAATCCCATTTAAAGCTAGGGTAGACAGTATAAAATACTTAGGAGTCTACCTGCCAAAACAAACCCAGGGATTATATGAACACAATTACAAGACACTTTTTGCACAAATAAAGTCAGATTTAAGTAAGTGGAAAAACATTAGTTGCTCATGGGTAGGCCGTGCTAATTATAATAAAAATGACAATCCTACCCAAATTAATATACTTATTTAGTGCCATACCAATTAAACTATCAGACAATTACTTTGTAGAGCTGGACAAAATAATATCAAAATTCATTTGGAAAAACAAAAGGTCCAGAATATCAAAGGGACTAATGAAAAGAAATGCTTGGGAAGGTGGCCTAGCGCTACCAGACCTGAAACTGTACTATAATGCAGCAATTATCAAAACCACTTGGTATTGGCTAAGAAACAGAGAGGTAGAAAAGTGGAATAGACTTGGCACTCAAGATGCAGTAGGCAAGGAATATAGTAACCCTCTGTTTAATAAACCCAAGGACCCCAGCTTCTGGGATAAGAACTCATTGTTTGACAAAAATTGCTGGGAAAACTGGATAACAGTGTGGCAGAAATTAGGCATAGACCCATACCTGACACCGTACACAAGAATGAAGTCCAAATGGGTACATGATTTAGGTATAAAGATTGATACCATGAATAAACTGGAGAAGCAAGGAATAGTGTATTTATCAGATCTATGGAGAAGGGAAGAATTCTTTACTAAAGGAGAGATAGAAAGCATTATGAAATGCAAAATGGATAACTTTGATTACATTAAACTGAGAAATTTTTGCACAACCAAACCCAATGCAACCAAAATCCGGAGGGATGGAGTAAATTGGGAAAGAATTTTTACAGCTAAGCTCGGGGATAAAGGCCTCATTTCTAGAATATATAGAGAACTGACCCATATGTATAATCATACAAGTCATTCCCCAATTGATAAATGGTCAAAGGATATGAAGAGGCAATTTTCAGAAGAAGAAATTAAAGCTATCTATAATCATATGAAAAAATGCTCTAAATCACTATTGGTTAGAGAGATGGAAATCAAAACAACTCTGAGGTACCACATCACACCTATAAGATTGGCAAACATGACAGAACAAGAAAATGATAAATGCTGGAGAGGATGTGGGAGAGTTGGAACACTATTTCATTGTTGGTGGAGCTGTGAGTGCATCCAACCATTGTGGAGAGCAATTTGGGACTATGCCCAAAGGGCTACAAAAATGTGCATACCCTTTGACCCAGCAATATCGCTACTAGGACTATATCCCCAAGAGATCATAAAAATGGGAAAGGGTCCCACATGTACAAAAATATTTATAGCAGCACTCTATGTAGTTGCCAAAAACTGGAAGTCAAGGGGATGTCCATCAATTGGGGAATGGCTGAATAAATTATGGTATATGAATGTAATGGAGTACTATTGTGCCATAAGAAATGATGAACAAGAAGACTTCAGAGAGGCCTGGAAGGACTTATATGACCTGATGCTGAGTGAAAGGAGCAGAACCAGGAGAACTTTGTGCACAGCAACGACCACAGTGTGTGAGAGTTTTTTCTGGTAGACTCAGATTTTTGTAATAACACAAGAACTTCTTACAAAAAAAAAAAAAATCCCAATGGTGGTTCTCAAGGCAAAATGCCTTCCACACTCAGAGAGAGAAATATGGAAGTCACTCACATAATGTAACAGATCATGTTTGTGTATGTGTATGTGTTTGTCTATCATGTTCTGATTTGTTATACGATTTCTTTCATTTATCTTAGTCTGACTACATAGCATGACTATAGTGAAAATATACTCAGTAGGAAAGTATATGTAGAATCTATACAGAATTGTATGCAGTCGTGGGGAGGGAAGGGGGGAGTGGGGGGTAGGTGGGGGGAATAAAATCACAATATTTATGGCAGTGATTGTTAAACATTAAAAAATAAATAAAAAATAAAAAAAATAAAAAAAATAAACAGTGGTCGTACAATACAAGCTATGTGTTACTACACTATTCAGAGGTCTCTTAATAGTGGTACAATTATACAAAGTTAGTCTCACTACAACAAGTTGTACTTATTAAACCTATTTATTGCCTGAGGGTGGGGAGTGAACCTAAAAACTAGAGGGAAACAGTGCGTAGACAGGCCCTAAGGGGTCATAAAAGCATAATGACAAAAAGAAGCTCTTGAGGTTCTGATTATGATCATACTTTTTTAAAAAAGTCATTATTCTGTTTTCTCTTATTGTTAAGTCAAGACTTATTAGAGTGTTTCAAGTAGAAAACTTAGTAACACCTCAGGAATCCTAAATACTGCCTCATTAGTGAAAACACACGATGGATGTGATTACATAACAGCAAAAAGTGCAGGAAAAATAGAAAAATTCATTTATTCTTGTTAATGCTTGATTAACAAAATTTCAAACATCTGGACATTTTGAATCATCTGTATTAAGCCTGCCATGTTGAATTCCTGTTATAGTTGGCAGCAGCATACAGATATCATGTGACTTTAGAGGAAATGTGGTACGGTGAAAATAGCAATAAATTATACTCAGGGTAACAAGTGGAGTCCTCCATCTGTTACTCAGTAACTATATAACTGAACAATTTATATCATGTCTAAGTTTCAGCTTTTGTATCTGCAAAATGGCTACAATAATGCATTTGCTAGAGAGGGGTTGTGAAGATGAACATTCATATAAGAGTAAAGCTGCAAAGTAACATTGCAAAGAATAAAACAAATTAAAGACATTCATTCACATTAGTGCCCAAGACAAATATGATTAATAGGAGAATCGGTGAAGGAAGACATAGTATTTTTTTTTAATTCCAAATCTAATGTTCTTTCAATTCTCCACAATGCCTCAAAAGTTCAAGTGTGAGATGTTCATCTATTTAGTTTGACGACAGTTGAGAAAATTTTGCAAATATCTATTTTAATGGTATTTAGGGCCTTTATATTCTAAAACCAATGAAATGTTGTTGTAATTTTCATTTTGGTGGGCTGTTTAATGCAAATTAAAATTATTAGTATGCTCAAGCTAATTTGGGGTCCAATTTATATATAATGGAATTGGAGATTTTAGAAGTGGAAGTGATTTTAGAGATAATTTACTTATAGCCAACTCAATTTACATTTATATTTCACTCACCAAAACACTAAAAATCTGAACTCACACATTTCTTTGTTTCTGTACATCTTGCCATCAGTATTATAGATAGTTGTATTATAGAATTTCAGAGTTCGAGGGGACATTAGATAATATCTAGTCCAGGATTTCTTAATCTTTTTTGCTTTATGGATTCCTTTGGTAATCTTGTCAAACTTTTCAGAATGATGTTTTTAAATATATAAAACAAAACACATAATATTAGGAAACCAATTATCCTGTAACATTATCACTGTTTGTATAGGTATGTGTGTACATGTATGTGCGTATAAACATATAACATCACCAACAAGACATCAACTGACTTTCCTTTAGTCTTCACATTTTGGTTACTCTCCTTTGGACAGGTTAGGTGGTTCTTCTTTCCTCCTCTCCTTCCTCCTCTTCTTCCTCCTCCTCCTCTTCTGGATAGGATAATGATTCCCTTTTCCCCTATTTAAAATAAAAATCACTGAGTTGATATGATTTCATCAGAACAGGTCTTCCTATATTAATTTTATTTTCTTTTTAACAGAATAACTCAGCTTACAAGAAAAACTTGAGACAGTGGGCCTACATTTCAGCAAAGTGCTATATCCCTCTTCCTATGTTTGTGGGAAAGATGGACAGATGTGGTCTAAATAATAGTATAATTATGTGTATTCAGAAAACGTGAGTGAGTGATTGAATCCAAAGAGTAGTAACTAATGAATTAATGTCAACTTGGAAAGGAGTCCTTAATGGAATGTCTCAAGGGTCTGTCCTTGACTCTGTGCTTTCCATCAGTTCTATTGGTGACTTGAAAGAAAACAGCGGTGGTATGCTTGTTAAATTTTCTGCTAATGTGAATCTGAGAGGGAGAAATAACAAATAATAAAGAGTCAGGATTGGAGGGAGGGGGGAGCTTGACAGGCTATAATAGTAGGCCAAAATTAATAAGATGAAAGTTAATGGGGATAAATTTTAAAATTACCCACTTTTTACTCAAATAATAAATTCCACACAGAATGTTAGAGGCTACAGAACAGTTCCTCTGATAATGATAGGGGGGGGGGGGGGAGGAATCTGATAGAATATAAGCTTAAAATATTTCAGTTATATGACATGGTATCCAGGAAAGAAAAACACCAATCTTCTAGTCCAAAGTAAGAGAAGCATTGTTTCCCACATAAGTGAAGCCTTATTCTTCTGAGATTTGAAAAATCATATGAGAAATATTGGGTTTTAGGTTTATTAATAACATTTTAGAAAAGTCATTAATAACTTATAACTGCTAAGTTAAAATTTAAGAAAAAGAAAGAAGAAAACCAAGTTACTAGTATCAAAAATTAAAAGGATGAATTTATCACCCATGAAGAGGAATTGAAGCAATTATTAGGAGCATTTTGCTTAATTATATACTAATAAATCTCACAATCTAAGCATAATGGATATTTACAAAAATATAAAATGTCCAGATTAATAGAAGAGGAAATAAAATATTTGAATTACCCATTTAGAAAAACAAACTGAATAATCAATCAGTGAACTCTACAGGAAATAATACCCATGGCAAGATGGATTCACAAGTGGATTCTACTAAAAATTTAAAGAACAAGTAAGTGTGGGAGGTGAAACCAAAATGGCTGAGTAAAGACAGGAACTCCTGTGAGCTGTCCTCCAAACCTCTCCAAATACTTTTAAATAATTACTCTAAACAAATTTTAGATCTGCAGAACCCACAAAAAGACACAGTGAAGCAATTTTCCAATTCAAGACAAATTAAAAGGACAGTAGGAAAGGTCTGTTGAACCAAAGTTCAAGAGAGAAGTTCAGATCACTGCAGGCACATAGACTGGTCCCAGCAAACCAGGAGCAGGTGTCCCACAAACTCGCAGCAGTGGTGGTTTTCAGATATCTTAGTCCACAGACTCCAAAGACAATGTAGAAGCTCAACAGAAAAGGTCCAGGGAAAGAGTGGAGTACAGTCAAGCACATGCCATGCCCCCCCAGCCCCAGAAAACCAGAAACAGGCTTTGGCAGTGACTGAATCAACAGTGATAGTGGCTACTTACAGAGCTCTAAGCCCATACACTGTAAGGTGATTGAACAATTGGTCAGAAGGAGATTATAAGAGTCTCTTGCTAGCACTAAGGCAAGACTCTATTGCTTTACCCATACTCAGATCTAGGTCACAGTCCCAGGGCAAAGAGGAGCATTGGCACACCAGAACTTGTGCCTACAGTGGTGGTGGGAGATCCTCCTCACAGTTTCAGGGCAGAAAAGACTGCTTGTGGTCACTCACAGACCAAAGCATAACACAATGCCTTAGATCAAATCAAATTGGAAGAACTGGAAACCTACAGGTCCCTAAAAGTATCTCTGAAAACAACTGCAGAAAATCCCTAAACTTTGGGATAGTATACCCCCTAGTCTGGAACCAGAGTGCCACTTTAGTGGGGAGTTGAATATCAAGTAATAGGCTGAGAAAATAAGCAAACAACAGAAAAAAGTCTGAGCAAGCATAGTTACTATGGTGACAGGGATGATCAAAACACACACAGAAGAACATAACAAATGAAGTGGTCCTACATCCAAAGCCTACAAGACAAAAATGAATTGGTCTCAGGCCATGTAAGAGCTCAAAAATGATTTTGAAACTCAGACAAGAGGTAGAGGAATAATCGGGAAGAAATAAGAGTGATGGAAGAAAACCATGAAAAATGAATCAACACCTTGGTAAAGGACAGACAAAAGAAAATACTGAAGAAAACAGCACTTAAAAAACAGACAGGACCAAATGATAAAAGAGATGAAAAAAGACAATAAGGAGAAGAATGCCTTCAAAAGCAGAATAGCCAGATGGAAAAAGAAGCACAAAAATTCACTGAAGCTAAAACTGCTTAAAAAGTAGAATTGACCAAATGGAAGAGGAGGGCAAAAATTCACTGAAGAAAATAATTACTTAAGAATTAAAATGGAGCAAATGGAAGCTAATGACTTTATAAGAAATTACAAAGCAATAGAAAGAAAGAAAAATAGAAGATAATGTGAAATATCTTGTTGGAAAAAGAACCAACTGATTTGAAAATATATCTAGGAGAGATAATTTAAAAAATATTGAACTATGGGAAAGCCACGACCAAAAAAGAAGAGCCTCTTTTTTTTTTTTGCTTTCAAGAAATTATAAATGAAAACTTCCCTGATATTCTAGAACCAGAAGGCAAAATAGAAATTGAATGAATTCACTGATCACTCCTGAAAGAGATGCCCAAATGAAAATTCCTAGAAATATTATAGCCAAATTCTAGAGTTCCCAGGTCATGGAGAAACTATTGCAAGCAGCTAGAACAATGGAAATCATGGAACCACAGTCAGAATAACACAAGATTTAATAACTTCTACATTAAAAGATCTGAGGGCTTGGGATTTGATATTGCAGGAGGTAAAGGAGGTTGGATTACAACCAATAATCACCACCCTGCAAAACTGAATATAGTCTTTCAAGGGAAAAAAAAAAAACAATAGGATGTTCAATAAAATAGAGGACTTTCAAACATTTTTCATGAAAATACCAGAGATAAATAGAAAATTTAAAAATGCCAGACTCGAAGAAGAATAAAAAGGTAAAGAGGAAAGGAAAATCATAAGCAACTTATTAGGATTAAACTGTTTCCATTCCTACTTGGGAAGATGATAACTTGTAGCTCATTAGTATTTTCTCCTTATTAGGACTGTTAGAAGGAGTATATGTAGACAGAAGGCACAGATGTGAGTAGAATATGAAGGGATAATATCTAAAAAAATAAAATTAAGGGATGAGAGAGGAATGTGCTGAGAGAAAGAGAAAGGGAAAGGTGGTAAATTAGCTCACATAAATATCTATAAAAGAGGCAAGAAAAACCTTTTACAGTGGAGGGAAAGAAGGGGAAGGGGAAGAGAAATGAGTGGACATTACTCTCTTCAGAATTTGCTTTAAAAGGGAATAATACACACACCATTGGGTATAAAAATCCATCTTAACCTACAGGAAAGTAGGAGGGGAAGGGGATCAGGGGGAATGAGAAAGGAGGGCAAATTGAGGAAAGTGATAATCAGAAGAAAAACACTATTGAGGAGGACAGGGTGAAATGAGAGAGTAGAATGAACAAGGGGGAAATAGAATGGAGGGAAATACATTTTAGCTATAGTAACTGTGAAAATATTTTAAAACAGGTTTCTCTGATAAACATATGTTTCTCTCAAACATATAGAGAATTGAGTCAAATTTACAAAAAAAGCCATTTCCTAGTTTACAAATGATCAAAAGATATGAATAGTTTTCAGATGAAGTAATCAATGTTATCTATAACCAGTTGAAAAAAAATGTTCTAATTCAATAATGAGGGACAAATGCCGATTAAAATAATTCTGAGGTACTGTCTCATACCTACTAGATTGGCTATAGGAAAGAAAAGGTAAATGACAAATGTTGGAGAGGATATAGGAAAAATGAGACATTAATCCATTGTGTATGGGGTTGTGAACTGATTCAACTATTCTGTAGAACAATTTGGATATGCTAAAGGGCTATAAAACCATGCACACCCCTTGACTGTCAATACCACTACTAAGTCTGTATCCCAAAAGAGATTAAAAAGTAAAAAGGAAAAGGACTTATATGACCAAAACTATTTAAAGCAACTCTTTTCTGGTGCCAAAGAATTGGAAATGGAGGGAATGCTCATTAGGGGATGGTTGAACAGATCGTGGTATGTGATTATAATGGATACTATTGATTTTTTTTTTTGCTTTGTTTTCCAACTTAATTAATTTTCTCTTTTAAATTTTCAACAATCACTTCCATAAGTTCCAAATTTTCTCCCCCTTCTTTCCCCTTATTCCTCCTTCCCTCCCCAAGATAGCATACAATGTTTTATGGGTTCTACACATACAATCTTATTAAACATATTTTCACATTAGTCATGTTGCATAGAAGAGTTAAAATGAATGGAGAGACAATGAGAAAAACAAAACAAAACAAAGTATAACAAAAGAGAAAATAGTCTGCTTCATTCTGCCTTCTGACTCCATGGTTTTATTCTGGATGTGGATGGCCTTTTCATCATGAGTTCTTTGGAAATATTTTAGGTCCTTGCATTGCTGTGAAAGGCTAAGTCTATCAGAAACAGTCCTAGCACACTGTGGCTGTTACTGTGTATGATGTTCTCCTGGTTCTGCTCACTTTACTCAACATCCGTTCATAAAAGTCTTTCCAGGTTTTTCTGAAGTCCGACTGTTCATCATTTCTTATAGCACAGCAGTATTCCATTACATTCATATACCACAACTTATTTAGCCGTTCCTGAATTTATTTGCATCCCCTCCATCTCCAGTTCTTGGTCACCACAAAAAGAGCTGCTTAAAATATTTTTGTACATGTGAGTTCTTTTCCCTTTTTTGTGATCTCTTTGGAATATAGCCCTAGAAGCAGTATGGAATGCTATTGTGCTGTAAGAAATGATGAGCCAATGGATTTCAGAAAAAACAAAAACAAAACAAAACTGGAGAGACTTACATGAACTGATGCAGAATGAAGTAAGCAGAACTAGAATATAGTACATAGTAATAGCAGTATTTTATGATGATCAACTGTGAATGACTCAGCTATTCTCAGCAATACAATGCCCTTACAGGGTTGTTGCTGCATTAATCTGTCGTTGAAGACCATGCCATCAGAGAAATGATGACATGACTTGCACTTGACTTTGTTTTGAGTGAAGGAGGCCTGTGCAAGTTCACCAGCCTCACGTATCCTCTGGAGCCATCTGAATTCAGTGACCAGATATTCCTTAGGATGATTGGAGATCACCCAGAATGCAATGAGAAACCTGGCCCCTTTAGGCCAAGGTTTATTCTGGAACTCACTTAGGGTGACAACACCCATTCAGTGAAAAGGCCTCTTTAAGAAGTAATCAGGGCATAACCCCTTTAATGAGGCAAGGAAAACAAAGGCATCAAGCTGGGAGGGAAACAGCAACAGTTACTCTTCATAATCACTCAAGCCAAGAGGGTCCAGAAAAGAGCCTTTAGGCAGGGGACAGGGGCCCCATGGTGTCTGAGCTTCACAGGGCAGTAGGTTTGAGATTCAGAAAAGGGGAGGGAAGGGGAAGGCAGGGGAGGAGAGAAGAGGGAAACTAGTCAATAAAACCCAAGTCAATTGGGCATTTTTTTTTTTTTTGTTCTGTTTTCTTCTATAACATGACTAAAGGATTGGGGGGGGGGGGGTGTTTTTTTTTTCCATGCATGTTACACCTTCTGTTTTGTAAAAGAGGGAAAAAATTTGGTCAGTTTAGTTCCAGAGGATACAAGGAGCAATAGATGAAAGTTAAAATGTGGCTAGCTTTCACTTGATTTAAGGAATTGGTTGTTCTAGGATTTAGTTGTCTTTATAATACAAATTTGCAAATTGATCCTTTGTGACTACAATTAGATCTTAACTAATGTGAATAAGGAATTTTATGAGGTAGTTGCATTATTCAGATTTTCCCTATTTGAAGTTATAATTATATGTAAAATTATAGTCCTTTTTCCTTGCCTGATGGAAATAGGCAGGGTGAGTTTAGATAATGCAAATATTTCATAGGATTCATTCAGAGCCTCAGTGTACTTGTTGGAAATGTTAAAGAAGAGATTCCTATTCAGAATTCAACGAAATCTATGGCCTTCGTGGTCTTTTCAAACTCTAAGTAGGGGAAAGCATGACATAATTTGAAGTACAACTTATAAAAGAATTTTGAGAAAGGATTTGCATGGTTCAATGACTTAACATTCTACAAAAAAAATCAGTCCAAAGCAGAAGTCATATTGTCATTGATAACATAATTGATAAATAATAATAAATAATAAAGTAATTATAAAATTCCAGCATGGAATTCCATCTTGTTAAATTTCATTCGGCAATCACAATTACCACTTTTTTTTTTTTTTTTTTTTTTTTTTTAACAATCTAAGACAGACTTCATCAGACTTGGTAACCTGAATTCATCAAGGGCAGCAAAGATGCTCTCTTACCATCCTTTCACTTTTAAGTGTTAATGTACTGATAAGCTTTTTTGCTCTATTTCTGTTAGTCTTTAAATTATTCTCCATGGCAACAACAAAATTGATAGCTTCAATCACCGCTACAGCTACCACACACAGAATGAAATTCATTTGAATGGCTTTCCTTTCTAATTTTATACTTTGTTTTCATTCTGTCCAACCTGAATAAAAGAAATAAACTCAAAGATGTAAAAAGATCACTTACTTTCATGATTTCTACTTTCACAACAGGTTTTATTTATTGCTTCTAATTATGCCCCAAATACTAGTTTTCCAATTGTTCCAAAATCACTTTTTCCATTTTTTGAAGTACAAAATTATCATTATGGAAAAATTAATAAATTACCAGCCTTTCCCCTTTTTGGCAGTAATAGAAACATTGGTTTAATAATAATTGATATTTCTCAAACTATATCATACCTCTGTACCATATTTTTGATGTCATCCAGTTTCCTTATCTATTTCTACTTTGTGATTGGATATTATATTGTATACTCTAATTCCAATATCTTCTATTTCATTCACACCAGATGCTTTATATCTCCTATAATTTGTGTATTTCTTCACATGAAAATGTCTTATTCTTAATAATAAACATTATATTACCTTTATTTTTAAATGATTCATATTCTTTTATCATCATATTCCAGCAAAGCCATTACCTACTAAATATCAGCAATACTTCAGAAGGAGAATTTTTCTCCTACTTTGATATCTAATTCACCTTGCTTATTATCCATACTCTGAAGATTTATATATAGATACCTGAGGTCAAGGTTTTGTTATCTATTGCCTCCTGAGCATGACTGTTCCATACAACCAAAATTCTTCTTAGAATCTTTCCATTTAGACAATAACATATACATAAAAAATTATTATACAAGAAATAACCATAAGACCATCAATACAATCATTTTTTCTTTTAAAAAGTGATGAGTATTTCCCTAAGACATAAGGGACACAACAAGATTAGAGTATATGGAGAATAGTAGGCTGTTAATCTGTTGGGTATTATATGATGAGATTCAGAGTGATAATCATGAATACAGGAGGAAGATCAGATTAGAGTGGTGATGCAGAGAGGTTTATCAAGTGAGAATTTTTTAAAGAATTTTCTAGAGCACAGTCTTGATTAACAGGGCATAACTGAAGACAGTTCCAGAACAATAATGTTGATAGACTTTAAATGTAAAGTTCTTTTCCTCTCCCACCCCATTTTAAAAGTAAAAGCTGACCCAAGTCAAAATGACAGAAGACAAATGGTGGTTATTGCCCTTCTGGTGTGAAAAAAGCCAAAATGACATC
The DNA here is from genome assembly GCF_028372415.1 of Notamacropus eugenii. Classification (NCBI taxonomy): domain Eukaryota; kingdom Metazoa; phylum Chordata; class Mammalia; order Diprotodontia; family Macropodidae; genus Notamacropus; species Notamacropus eugenii. Next base: position 314,356,485 of record NC_092876.1, read on the forward strand.
ACTACTTTGAGGGCAAAGTACAGTATATCTGATTGTGGCTGATCAGACTAATACAAGCTCAGAAGGCTTTACCACAGGTAGAGTGCAAATATTCCAGATGAACATTTGGGATAGAAATGTCTCTAAATTTGCATATCTCTCATTTGCTTTGAGCTACTGCAATTCTGCTTTATTCATAGAGCACACAGTGCCTTCTTTAATGTGGGAATGCCATGCTGGGTGGTCCTGTGTCAGTGTCTCCCCTCTTTCACCATCAATTCCAAAAGTTCTTCAAAGAGACCCTAAGAGTGTCCTAATATGGCTTCTTCCGGCCTCCATGTGAGCACTTGCCTTGTGTGAGTTCTCTGTAAAATTGTTCTTTTAGGAAAATACATGTTTGGCAACAGGCCATAGTAGGAAGAAGATCATTAAAGAGCCAAACTATATTTTTACTTTTATTGCAAACTCACTGTGTTGCTTTGAACAATTTTTCACTATCTCTGGAGCTCAGTTTCCTCAGATATGAAGTGAAATGATTTTGTTTGTTTAGAGGGGTTATGTTTTATTTTGTTGTGGTTGGGAGGGGAGGTGTTAGCTGCTGATGACACGTTACACATATACTACTAGCCCTTACCCTCAGCTACTATGGATCTCATGCTTGCTCACTGCTAGCAGAGGCAGTTTACCCCCTATTTCTTTCTGATCCTTTGATACAGTCAATATCTTAGTTATTCACTTATTTGCTAAGCTTTTAGAGATCTTTTTCTTTGCCCTCTGGGATTTCTGTACTCAAGTTTGGCTGTTTATTCAATCTCAGATTAAGATGATTTCCAGGTCTACATAGATGAGAGTAATACTGTGTGATCATGTCTTTGAACACCCTTACCTTTCACTTAGAGCTGGCTTCCCTGGTTTTAGAATCTCTCCTAGTCCCTTGCTGTGTTGCTTGCCTCCTCAATGCTATGTAACACAAAGCTAGCAGAATCCAGAAAATAGGAGGATCACTGATTTATTTAAAGTCATATAACTGTCTCATGGGTTGGCAGGAACCTGAATCCAAAAGTTCTAATAAGTGATCTCACTCAAATTGGGGGTTACAAATTGAACTTGAGGTTTCAGTGGTTTGAACATACTCACATTTGATATTTAATGGAAAGCAATAAAAGAAACAAAAGACACACTGAGCAACTGACAACTCTTATACATTCTGTAATAAGGAAAGAAAATTTTATTAAATACCTCAACTTATGTTTGCCTTATAAAAAATTAAGGGAAGCAACACTTGACAAAATGCATTCTTATTCATTACCAATTATGAGTGGTTTTACCTAAATTAAGTGATTTTGAACTCATGGAATGTGAGTTTCACTTGAAAATCAAAATTTATACCCATCAGTTTGGTTCTAGACTAACAAAAATATAATCACCCACATTTTAAACAGATGACCCAGGAAATGATGAGGTCTTATCTCCAGTAAATCTCATCTTATGATCATATTACCCACAGATTACAAAATAATGGATAATTTCATTTCTTTAATAATTCTCTCCCCTTCCTCCATTTGTCTTCAAGGGTTTAATTTTGGACAAGTTCAAAATTTTTCTCTGGCAACTCTCTATGAGGTTCCACTTCCTTCTTAGGGAGTTCAGACTATTTTAAATCATTGTCCTTGATATTCCTGAATCCTTATCCAAGTGTTTGCAAAAGTTTGTGTCTGAAGTGGGTAGTAGAAGATCAATAATGTTCTCCTGTCCTTCAAATAACAGAAAAGACTAACTGCTCATATTTTTAGTGGATGCATATTATGATGTATTTCTGGCAGTAAAGAAGTATTTATGCTAAAGAAAATTAAAAGCATAAAAACAGCTAAGTGGGGCAGTGGACAAAGTGCCGGGGCCTGGAGTCAGGAAGACTCATCTTCCTGAGTTCAGATCTGGTCACCCAAATCAGTAACTTCCCCATCCCAAAATGAGGTGCTATTATTGTCACTATAAGAATGAAATATATCAATTCGATTTCTCTTATATAGAACCTTAGAAATTAAAGAAGGCTTTCTGCATCTGCTTCATATGGAAGCTACCTGTAGAATTCCAAAAATGTCTTTCTTTCTAAAAAATGACATGTTGGGGAGGAAGCAATATTTGGGACTTCTTTTAAGTAGAAATACTCTGTAAGATCTAGTAAAGAAAAGTTCATAGACGTCAGGTAAGACAGGGAAGAGTAGGCCCAAGTAGGCCCATATAAGCAGGGTCAGAAAATAAACAAAATTGGACAGAAATTCTAATAAAAAGTAAACAAAGTCCTTTGCTTTCTGCCCTGTTCTATCCTGTATTCTGGATATATGTGGCCCTGGGCCAACAGAAGCTGATTTTGTCCAGCAGAAGACTAAAGGTCTTTAGCTGAAGCCTTTCTCTGATTGAGACTGTTTAACCCCAGGGTTGATGGTTGTATTACTATGCAAATTTGTTCTTTGGAAGTATGAGGTTCTATTGGACATCCATCCAATAGAATACTTCTCTAAATAAAGACTATATGAATACCCAACAAGTGATGCCTTTTCATTTACAACGGAAAGCCACTAGTATTTTTTTTGGAAGGGAGGTGTTTTATGGACTCCCCAACTAAAGAAAATACTCTGCCATGGATTTAGTGCAGGTTTTTTCAACTTGTCATCACCCATACTACTTTCTGGCAGCATTAGTGATGCCACCTCAGAGACTGGGGTAATGAGAACAGCAGTTATTATTTTATGCATTTAATCTTCACTCACCATTTGATTTCAAGCAGCTCTTGCAAGTCTTCAGGGTTTCCATTCAGGGCAGTTCATCTGTTCTCTTCTTCCCCCTGGCTTTCGTGAATGACAGTGACATTTTAACAGGCTCTCTTGAGGACCAGCAGAACATGCAAAGTTCAATCATTCCCAGGTGTCTAATTCCAGCCTCCCCGGAAGGATACTGAATGGTACAGAGAGCCTGCACTCCTAATTCCCTAATCATTCCTTCCTCCTCCTGTTCCTTCTACAGTTCTCCTCAGGGCAGACTAATCCTAGATGAACGAGAAGCTCTCTTTCATGGGGACTTATTTTCAGTGCTTAAAGTTGCTTTCAGGGAGAGAGTTAATTATAAATTTCAACTAAGTTTTGGCTGAATTTAAAGGGCTGAGATGATTTTTTCAGTGAAAAGTAAGATGAGGTTTTAGTTATCAATGCATATGGGACTGGAAATGTTCTCAGAGGTCCCAAAAGAACCTAGAAAAATTATCTGGTGAAACTGATCTCTCCTGTAGAGATTTTACCTACTCTAGTGACTAAATTTTAAGATAGAGAAAGGGAAACAATTATCTAAGTAGCATTTAACAACCACAGCAAGATCATCACGTAAGTGTTAAAAGTCACACAAATTCTCAAAAATCATCTAACCCCAAACCATATTACAGATGATGCTGCACCAGAGACGTATGACCAGTCACTTAGAAAGTGATAGATATAGAGTTTGAACAAATTCTGATTATATATTTAGCACTTTTCACACTGTCATATAGTCTCTAAAAACAATAACTATAATTACTATTACTACTACCACTATTACTATTCATCTATATAAACACTTTAAGATTCTCCTTCAACAATAAACCTCAGTCTACCTATGTAAAGTGAGTTTGATCACCACTCTACCCTAACTCCTCTCCACATCCCAATTAAAAGAGAAATCTCACTAACTGCTCCTCCCCCAGCATGTTGCCCTTATTACTGACTCAGTGGACTTATTAATTTATTTTCCCCTAGGCAGTAATATCTTTCTGACTTCTCTGTGCCATTCTAAATTCTTAACCTCCAAGTCCCAGAACATATCCAATCTTTTCCATGAAGGTTTTCTGATCACATCAGTCTATGATGATTTCTTCATCCCATAAATTACAATACTATTTATTGACTCTTCCATTCTTGGTCCTTGAATGATAAAGCACATGGCCTTGTATTGCAATTTAATTTTTCATATGTCTGTATCTAGTCTGTCTGTGTAGGACTTTCTGAATAAGAACTATATTGTTCATGTATTTGAATTCCCTAGAGTAATATAAAGATATTTGGCCTTCATTTTTATTGAATGAAATGATGTGTTTTAATCTAATGCTTGGAGAAGAATGTAACCTGAAGAAACAGACTAATATTCTTGGCAAGACCATACAGATTATCAAATAGAAGGATGTGGGAAATCTTGACTTGGATTGTAGATGATATCAGCCACATAGAATATTGTTCTATTAAGTGCTTATTGCTCAATGTCCTTTCCAAGGCTATTCCTTTTTAATGAGAATCACTTCCGTAGATTTTTTTTCCCAAAAGAATTAGTTAGCATAGGAGGTATTGAGTCTATTCTATGTGACAATCCAAAAATGATGAGAAAGGATACATATGAAATTACCAGGTATTTGTCTACAAAGTAGTAAATTAAGATATTTTAATTTAAGTTTAATTTTCACTGAAATGACCAACCATTGGTTTGTGGTATGTATACATTCATAATTATTTTTTTAAGGACAAAGTATACATTTTAAATGGGAGTGGGGGGAAGATGAGTCAAATTTATTATGATTAAATTTAATAGGGATAATAAAGTCCTGTATTAGTTTTCAAGAAAAATCATTTGTAAAATTGTTTAATTAGAGGAAACAAACATATTAGCAAAGTTCAGACAGTATTTTAGTGGATCAAAAGTTCAGTATGAGTAAATCATGCAGTATAGAACCAAAAATGATCTTATTTTGCAATTATTGTTACTATTACTTTTATTGAAAGCTAACATTGAGATAGTACTTTATTTGTACATATACAAATGTATATATATATATATTCATATTGATATACTACAGATAGATGATAGATAAATATGTAGACAGATAGGAGACAGATATAAACTCATTTGATTCTAACAACAACCTTGTGAGGTAGGTGATATTATTTTTTTTTTATTTTACTGAAAAAGCTTAAAGTGAGAGATTAAGTAACTTGCCTAGGATCACACAGGCAGGATTTGAACTCAGTTTCTTCCTGATCATTGATTATTTCTAGTTTATTCTATTTATAGCTTGTTATACATAATTATCTACATGTTTTCTGTCCCACTGGATGGTAAGAGCAGAGATTATCATTTGTCTTTCTTTATGTCACCAGTGCTTAACATAATGCTTGGAACATAGTTCAGTCATTTCAGTCATGTCCAACTTCTATGATCCCATTTGGAGTTTTCTTGGCAAAAACAATGAAGTGGTTTGCCATTTCCTTTTCCAGTTCATTTTACAGATGAGAAAATGGGACAAAAGGGGTTCAGTTAAAGAGATTAAGACTTGCCCAGGGTGACATAGCTACTAAGTGTCGGAGCAGATTTGAACTCAGATCTTCCTCCCTCTAGGACTAGAGCTCTATCCATTGCTCCACCTAGCTTCTTAGAACATAGTAGTTGCTTATATGTAAAGAGGTTTTTGTTATACTTCTTAGAGTTTAGTTTCTCAGGATCCAAACCATGGCAAGCTCTACTTTCCAGGAATTAGCCTCAAGGATCCTAGGGAATAATTCCTAGAATCATAGTGATAGACAGTCCTACTGAGACTGTACCTTGAGATATGGGGTGATTAATGTTATATGTAGTACATTTGTGTTGAAGTTAACCTGGGAGGTTATTGCTGGTAAGATGCCTTCTTGGTCTGTTGCCCTATAAAGCAAGTGGGCACTGATCAGTGATGGGGGAACCCATGTGGAATTTGGGTAATCCATAAAGGAATGCATGTACCCACCTCAACTGGCCCCCTTTGAAGATGGAGGGGATTTTTCTTTGGAACGTCCCAAACACTGAGCTAGCTCTGGCAATGTGTCCATCAACCTCATTGTCAATGTGTGCATCCTTGGAAAGTACATGACCAAGGTAAGCGAACTTATCCACAACATTCAAAACATCTCCATTTGTTGCAATTTATGATTCCACGTATGGCTGATGTGGTGGTGGCTGATGGAGCACCTGTGTTTTCTTGGTATTAATTATTAGGCCAAAATTAACACAGGAAGCAGAGAACTGATCCATATTTTGTTGCATCTCAGCATCAGGGGCTGCACTGAGTGCACAATCATTTGCAAACAGAAAATCATGCATCAACACTCCCTCCACTTTGGTCTTAGCTTGTAGCCTTTTCAAATTAAAGAACTTACTGTCAGTATGGTAGTTGACCTTGATGCCGTGTTCATTCTCATTGAAAGCATTTGTCAACATGGCTGAAAACATCAGGCTAAAAAGCATGGGATGAAACACACAGTCTTGTTTCATTCTATTGGTGACTGGGAAAGCCTGAGAGCATTGTCCATTATCTAGAACCCGGGCCAACATGCCATCATGAAATTGACCTACAATGTTGATGAACTTCCACAGGCAACCAAATTTTGACATAATTTTCCATAAGCCCTCACAATTAACAGTGTCAAAGGCCTTACTCAGATTTGCAAATGTTGTGTACAGGCCTCTTTTCTGCTCCTGGCATTTCTCCTGGAGTTTTTGGGCAGCAAACACCATAGTGACTGTTTCTCAGCCCTTTCTGAAGCCATACTGGCTCTCAGGTATATGATCATCTTCCAGGAGAAGGATTAGCTTATTATGAAGGACTTAAGCAAGAATTTTGCCAGCAATCACTAAGACAGAGAGCCCTCCGTCATTGTTGCAGGACAACTATTCCCTTTACCTTTACAGAGATGGACAATGGAGGCATCCTTGAACTCCTAGGGGATAACCTCCTCTTGCCATTTAACCTGGAAAATTTCAGTCATCTTTTGTGTGAGCAATGGTCTCCCTATCTTGTAAATCTCAGCTGGAATAGAATCAGCACCAGGTGCTTTGCCACATGAAAGGAGCCTCGTCTTCAGTTGGAAGTTCAGCTAAGGAGGGATTGACTTCAACCTGAGGTAAACGGTCAATGGCCTCAGCATTGATTGATGATGGTCTGTTGAGAACACTATGGAAGTGTTCAGTCCATCTCTCTAGGATCATGTCCTTATCACTACTCAATGTGGCTCCATCAGCACTGAGTAGTTGTGATGCACCATAGGTTTTTGGTCCATAAATAGCTTTCAGGGAATCATCAAAGCGCTTTAGATTGTTACTATCAGCTTGAAACTGAAAGTCATCTGCCTTCTTACTGATCCAGGAATTCTGCATCTCTCTAAGTTTTGCTTGTACTTTGCTTTTGATGGAATTAAATGCTGCCGTATTAGAGATGGATGAACTATTCTGCTAGTGAATGCTGTGGAGTTCTCATTTTTCATTTAGTAGCTTCTGAATTTTCCCATCATTTTCATCAAACCAGTCTTGATATTTGCAAGTGTTCTGACCCAGATGAGCAAATGCAGTGCTGTACACCAAATCTATGAAACCTGCCCACTCCTTTTCTGTTCCGCTATTGCCAACTGTGTGTTGGCTTAACTTTCCCTCCAAGTTAGCAACAAACTGTTCATGCTCAGAAAAGGGTTCTAATTTGTTGACCTTAATTCTTCTGGTAGTCATTTTGCCTTGGGAATGGCAATTTTGATGAATGTGAATATTTAGCTTGGAAAAGATAAGTCTATGATCAATCCAGCACACTGCACCACACATTGCCTTTGTTGCTCTCACATCTTGTCTGTCTCTTCTCCTTACAATCACATAGTCTATAAGATGCCAATGTTTGCTGCATGGTTGCATCCATGAAGTGTTATTGCTGTTTGGTAAATGGAAGACAGTGTTGGTGATGAGAATGTCATGCGATGCACAAGTCTTCAGCAGTAAATGACCATTTCTGTTGCTATTTCCAACTCCATTCCTCCCTAGGACACCTTGCTAAATCTAGTAGTCTGAGTCTAATCTAGCATTAAAGTCTCCCAGAACTATAAGCTTGTCCTCTTTTGGCATATTGATGATAAGTGTGTCTAGGTCTTCACAAAATTTTTCTTTGACTTCATCAGAGTTTATCATGGTGGGAACATAGGCACTGATGATGGAGGTATGACGTTTTCCTGTGAGTAGCAAACACATTGTCATGAACCTTTCATTCACTCTTTTTGGCAGGCTTACTGATTAGATTAGTTTTGATTGCAAAACCCATGCCAGCTCCACGGCATTCTCCTTCACTGTGCCCACTCCAGAAAAAAGTTTATCCACCTCCAACTTCAGTAAGCTGGCCTTCATTTGTCAACCTTGTTTCTCTCAGGGTTGCTATTTGGATGTGATACCTGTTGAGTTGTCTTGCAACAAGAGCAGTTCTTCTTTCAGGTCTGCTGGATTTTCTGTTGTCTATAGTGTGCACACGTTCTATGTGCCAGTGGTGAATGGAATCATCTCTGCAGGTGTTTTTGTACGCATGGTACATTCTTTTTGTGTTTCTACAATATAGTGGGATTCCCCACCTGCCCCACTAGGTCAGGGTTGGGTAAGCAGACAATGTTTAGGGCACCTTTCCTAGCCCCCTTCCTGACACCAGGAGGTGAGCAGTGAGATCCTTAAAAGGCTGCTCAGACAGCCAGGGGGCTGCTGAGTCCCTCTGCTGCTTTCATTGAAAAACAGACCTATGGCCTGGGCCACTTGTGTGCAGGTTTGTGACTAGAGCTCTCAGTGTATCTGCACCTGCTGTTTCATCACTTGCCTGTCACCACAGGACTTTGAAGGATAATAGTGAAATGGTATGGGTGATGTCGTTTGATTCGTGTGTAAATTGGATTTAAGGGAGGCAGAGTTGCACTAAGTTGTCAGCCTCACTCTCTCCTCCAGAGTCATCATAGTCCAGGGGCAGGATGGAGTCAAGACAGCTGGCTATGGCTCAGGATGCAGTGCACGACCTTTGCACATCACCTGCTTCATCTGCCTTCATGGCCATTGGAACAAATTTTTCTCACCCTCCCATTCCACCAGAGGAAGTCTTCACATGCTTCGGGGAGACACCCCCTAATTCACCAAAGTATTTGAGACCCCTTGATTAACCTCAACCTGGTTTGTCCCATCTGCCAAAACTGCTTACTGGGTTGTGGCCACTGCACATGCTACAGCTTCTTGGAGTCACAGGTGAGAGATAAGTGAAACAGGTGGACACCAAAGGTGGAAAGAGCCCAGAAAAGAGTTCAGCAGCCATCACACCAAAGGTACTGGTCCTCCCTGAACACACCCTACACCCCATTTGGCTATACTGTGGAAATGCAATTAAATAGTCTTCAGTTCTGTAAGATAGAACTGGAAACAATGGGCACACAGTTACAGGAAAGCAGATCTTATGTCCTTATAAGAAATCATATTCTCTCCATGAGAGCTGTCCAACAACATAATAGTTTACATTGAGAGGCAATGAGTTCCATGTCATTAGAATAGCTCAGTCAATCAACAAGCATTTATTACATGCTTAATATGTTCCAAGCTATATACTGAGTGCTAGGTATGTACAAAGAAAAACAGAAACCAGCTCACTGCCCTCCCAGAGCTCACATTCTGCAGGAGGAAACAACAAACAAAAAACAAAATATGTGCATATAAGAAAAATACAGAGTACATGAAAGGGAATCTCAGAAGGAAGTTACATGCAAGGTCTTTTATCAAAAGATATATAATCACTTGTTGAGTGAGAATGTTGTAAATATATAAACATATTTCAAGTTTCAGATAACACTTGCACTAAATGACTTCTGCAGTACATTCCACCTGTAAGATTCTATGATGCTCTACCTAAGAATAGTCACACTGAATTTTCATGGGATTTATAAAGCATTTTCTGTTTTTGTTGTTGTTTGGTTTTTGTTGTTGTTTGGTTTTGGCTTTTGTTTTTATTCAATTTTGTTCATTATAAGAGTGCAGAACAATGTTATACAAAAGTATTTGTTCATCAATCAGCATTTATTAATCTTACTATGCATCAGACATTGTGCTAAGTATTGGAAATACAAATAGAAACAGAAAGTCCCTGTTGTCAAGGTGTGTACATTCAAATAGAGGAACAGAATACATAAAAGGAAGCTGAGGAGGAAGGAGAGAAAGGAATGAGACTTAGCTTGCTTGGGAGTTCTTCAATTTGGAGGAAATGTAGGAGGAACCATCCAATTCAAGAGAAAGGTCACAGAGGCAAAGTGCTTTGAATATGTAAACTCCAGTAGTACCAGGATGAATTTTCTGGGAGGTGGTAGAAGAATATAGCCTGGAAGGAAATGTATAAAATAACTTATCATAATCATTCTAAATTAAAAAGTATTTGTTGATCATGCTCCTTTTAAAATTTATTTTTAATTTGTGAAATAAAATTAGCATTTATATAACATAGTATACTAAAAAGATGATTGCACATGGAACTGTAAATCTTTTGCATTCAACTTGCTATTCTTTTAAAATATATAATAAAGTTATCATGTGAATTTCTTTTTTTTTTCTTCCATACCCTCACCCCCACGCACATAGAAATGGCAATCATTAGACACACCAATGTATACAAACACACAAACAAATATATGTGTGTATGTGTGTGTGTGTGTATGCACATTTATTTATTTATTCTATTGTCTGGTGCCACAAAAAAAAAAAAAAGTTTTCAGCAATCCCCTTCAACACCAACTATTAAAACTACTGCTAAGCCTCAGTCCAATACCAAGGAGAGTCAGCCTTCTGACAACTGGGACTTTGCCAGAGAATTGAGTCCTAAATTGAGAAAAGTGTAAATGTAATTGCAGAATTCCCCTCTAGCATTTCTCCTGAGGAGCAAGCAAAGTATTACCAAGCTAGTAATGTCCCACTTGAAGATCACCAAGTATATCTGGGACATTCCTTAGAAACTCCTTTTTCAAAATATCTGGTAAAATTCAGCAGTAAAGCAAGATCAGTGAAAGCACAAAATCAATACATTCTTTGAGACAAATGTTATGTGTCTTTGGACAGGTTATGTATAGGATTCAAAAATCTCAGTTTACATCCTAGTTGAATAGATGACATAAACTTTCAATACTTAGAAAACAAGATAATTCACTGTGTAACAAAGTACTAAATTGATTGATTCAAGAATTTTTAAATTAAAAAATAAAATTAAAAAAATGTATTGATTCAGATTTTAAGGGCTCCAAGAGTTAGGGGAAAGGAAATAGCTAGGTAAATTGATATGTTTAAGTGAACCACCATGGAAACAGAACCCAAGCTGAGCCTTGAAGTTTAGATAAAATTTAGTTAGGCTAGGAGGAGAGGTGAGAACAATTTCTGCATAGGAAAAGGAATGTACAAAAATCTGGAGACTTTGGGGTGGTGGGAGGAGTCCATATTTCTCTTCTCTTTCCTTTCCCTGAACTTTTTTTTTTTTGTACTAATTTGACAATTTATCATTTGAATTGCAGACCTTTCTGGAGCAACTCTCCTTGCATGGCTACTTTCTTGAAAATCATTTAAGACCTGAGCTTGGCTCCTGCAAAGATTTTTTTTCAGATAAACAATTGCCAAGCTGTCTCATTAAAATGTCCTAGTCATTGAATTGGCCTACATTGTACTTAAACTACTCAAAAAAAAGTTCAATCCTATTGAAATCTGAGAGACCCAAAGTAAAAATGCTCTCCTCTACTTAATCTAATGAATATGTCCTCAGGGGATTAAAGATTTATCTAAAATATTTCACTGCACTGGTGATTTTGCCTTGAGAGAACTGGATTTTCATAGTGGGGTTAAAAAAAAGATAATGGTGGTGACTTTGCTATTTTATTGTTGCAATAATTTCATCTCTATGTGGTGAATCCTAAAACTTAATTTTTATGAGTTCTTGTATTATTGCATGTTTAATTTATACATATCATTTCTCCTACTTAAATGGAAACACTTTCAGAAAAAACTAACTCGTTTGTACCTGGTAGGTTCATTGTGCATTTTGTGAATCTCCGCCCAAGAACCCACAGGAGAAAGGGAAGGATTTGAATTGCCTAGGGATTTTGTTGTCATTTAAATAGCAAATATCACAAGTTCTTAGGGACAATCACTTTGACTTCTTATATCCTTGAACTGGCTTTCAAGTAAACAAGTAAGATATCACTCGCTTTGCTGATTTTTGGCTGGTTATTTTGGTTACTAAGAAAAAGCACTAAATTCTTGCTTTATGCCATTAACTCAAAAATTTTCATTTTCTTTCTTTTTTCTTTTTTTTCAATTTCAATTTTTTTATTTATTTATTTAACTTTTAACATTCATTTTAACAAAATTTTGGGTTCCAAATTTTCTCCCCTTTTGTCCCCTCCCCCCACCCCAAAACACCGAGCATTCTAATTGCCCCTATCACCAATCTGCCCTCTCTTCTATCATGCCTCTCTGCCCTTGTCTCCATCTTCTCTTTTGTCCTGTAGGGCCAAATAACTTTCTATACCCCTTTACCTGTATTTCTTATTTCCTAGTGGCAAGAACAGTACTTGAAAGTTGTTCAAAAAAATTTGAGTTCCAACTTCTTTACCTCACTCCCTCCCCACCCCTTCCCTTTGGAAGGCAAGCAATTCAATATAGGCCAAATCTGTGTAGTTTTGCAAATGACTTCCATAATACTTGTGTTGTATAAGACTAACTATATTTCCCTCCATCCTATCCTGTCCCCCATTACTTCTATTCTCTCTTTTGATCCTGTCCCTCCCCATGAGTGTCAACCTCAAATTGCTCCCTCCTCCCCATGCCCTCCCTTCCATCATCCCCCCCACCCTGCTTATCCCCTTATCCCCTACTTTCCTGTATTGTAAGATAGGTTTCCATACCAGAATGAGTGTGCATTTTATTCCTTCCTTTAGTGGAATGTGATGAGAGTAAACTTCATGTTTTTCTCTCACCTCCCCTCTTTTTCCCTTCACTAATAAGTCTTTTGCTTGCCTCTTTTATGAGAGATAATTTGCCCCATTCCATTTCTCCCTTTCTTCTCCCAATATATTTCTCTCTCACTGTTTGATTTCATTTTTTAAGATATGATCCCATCCTCTTCAATTCACTCTATGCACTCTGTCTCTATGTATGTGTGCGTGTGTGCATGTGTGTATGTGTGTACTCCCACCCAGTACCCAGATACTGAAATGTTTCAAGAGTTACAAATATTGTCTTTCCATGTAGGAATGTAAACAGTTCAACTTTAGTAAGTCCCTTATGACTTCTCTTTGCTGTTCACATTTTCATGGTTCTCTTCATTCTTGTGTTAGAAAGTCAAATTTTCTTTCTAGCTCTGGTCTTTTCATCAGGAAAATTTGAAAATCCTCTATTTCATTGAAAGACCATTTTTTCTCCTGAAGTATTATACTCAGTTTTGCTGGGTAGGTGATTCTTGGTTTTAGTCCTAGTTCCTTTGACTTCTGGAATATCCTATTCCATTCCCTTCTATCCCTTAATGTAGAGGGAGCTAGATCTTGTGTTATCCTGATTGTATTTCCACAATACTTGAATTGTTTCTTTCTAGCTGCTTGCAATATTTTCTCTTTCACCTGGGAATTCTATAATTTGGCCACAATGCTCCTCGGAGTTTCTCTTTTTGGATCTCTTTCAGGCAGTGTTCTGTGGATTCCCTGAATACTTATTTTGCCCTCTGGTTCTAAAATCTAAGGGCAGTTTTCCTTGATAATTTCATGAAAGATGATGTCTAGGCTCTTTTTTTGATCATGGCTTTCAGGTAGTCCCATAATTTTTAAATTGTTTCTCCTGGATCTATTTTCCAGGTCAGTTGTTTTTCAATGAGATATTTCACATTATCTTCCATTTTTTCATTCTTTTGGTTTTGTTTTGTGATTTCTTGGTTTCTCATCAAGTCATTAGCCTCCATCTGTTCCATTCTAATTTTGAAAGAACTATTTTCGTCAGTGAGCTTTTGAACCTCCTTTTCCATTTGGCTAATTCTGCTTTTGAAAGCATTCTTCTCCTCATTGGCTTTTTGAACCTCTTTTGCCAATTGAGTTAGCCTATTTTTCAAGGTGTTATTTTCTTCAGCATTTTTTTGGGTCTCCTTTAGCAGGGTGTTTACTTGTTTTTCATGCTTCACTTGCATCTTTCTCATTTCTCTTCCCAGTTTTTCCTCCACCTCTCTAACTTGATTTTCAAAATCCTTTTTGAGCTCTTCCATGGCCTGAGCCCATTGAGTGGGCTGGGATACAGTAGCTTTGACTTCTGTGTCTTTCCCTGATGGTAAGCATTGTTCTTCCTCATCAGAAAGGAAGGGAGGAAATGCCTGTTCACCAAGAAAGTAACCTTCTATAGTCTTATTTCTTTTCCCTTTTCTGGGTATTTTCCCAGCCAGTGACGACTTCTGAATATTCTCTTCACACCCAGTTTGCCTCCAGATCTGCCCAGCCAGTGCTTGGGGTCTGAGATTCAAATGCTGCTTCCCAGCCTCAGGGCTTTGGGCAGGGGCAGGGCTGCTATTCAGTGTGAGTTTAAGTTCAGGTTCTCAGGTGGGGGCAGTGCCGCCTCAAGGGCTCAGTTCCCTCAGGGGGTTTATGCAGAGACCTTCAAGAATGGATCCTGGCTCCTGCCTGCTTGGGGAGCCCTGGTCTGCCGCTGCCTCAGCTGCTGCCTCCTGAGGGGGCCTGAGTTATGGGGGCACCCCACTCCCCTCTCGACCCATCAAAGAAAGCCTCTCACCAACCCCCTTCACCTGTGGGTGGAGGGACCCACGCGGCTGCTGGAGTTTCCATCCCCAAAGCCCACTCAGATCTGCTCCTCTTGGCGCTGTGTGGCCAAGGCAGGGCTGGGCTCACCTCCAGGTCTGCAGCACAATGGACCTTTTGCGAGAGGTTTGCAGGCTCTCTGGAACAGAAATCTCCTCTGCTCCATCATTCTGTGGCCTCTGCTGCTCCAGAATTCGCTGGGAGTTCTTTTTTACAGATGTTCTATGGGCTGTGGGTTCGGAGCTAGTGTGTATGCTTCTTTCTACTCCGCCATTTTGGCTCCGCCCCCAACTTCATTTTCTTATCAAGCTATTAACTTAAGTATGGCCTTGAGTCTATGCCATAGAACAGGCTTCATGCTGTGGTTGTTGTAATAAGTCCAGAAAGTCACTTTTTCCTTCTTCTTTTCCTTCACGTTGAGAGCAAAGAAATCTAATCAGATCTTGCTTTCATACTCCTCCCATAGCACACTTCAGTGCTGAAAACCATAGCAAGAAGGATTAAATTGGTAAAAAAAAAAAAAGTTTAAAGCTTTGTGGAACTGTTTACAAATGCATTACCCACTCCATGACTTTGTGAAGTTACTGTAAACCTACTAATGTCCCCATTAACAAATCCACAATCCCAAGATCATAGTACAAGATTGGAAAAGGAGTAAAAAATTTGATCTGCAAGGGAGTTGGTTCCTGGTGCCTGCCACTACAAGTGCTTTTAGTTTTGGAGCTTACAAAAAGTTCCAGTTTTTCTCTGAGTCCACCTACTCTCAGAAGTGTGGGTGTGATAGGTACCTTGGAATTGGAGAATTTTAGAACTGCAAAGAACTTTGAGGAAATCTACTCTAGACTAACCCTCTCATTTTACAAATGGAAAGGCTGAGGGCCCAAGAGGCAAATGGCAAATAACATGTTACTTGGAACTGGTTATTTGGCAAAATGAAATGCATTACTGAGTAGCACAAATCAAGATAAATATGGCTCAAAGATATATGTATATGTATGCATATGTATATATATGCATATATGTATATGCATACACATATACTTATATACATACATGTTCATATATTTTCATGTGTACATATATATATATACATGTATATATGTATATGTGTGTGTGTGTGTATATATATATATATATATATATATATATACTACAAAAATGCCAGTTTCTCTTTCATATTTGTATCAAACATCACATCCATCTCATATAATGTTAAAACTGGAACAGCCTGTAGTCCCAGGGTAGTGAACCAACTTTAGTCTAAGCTCATTTTACACATAAGGAAATGGAGCTGCAAAGAACTTCTCAGGGGACAGTGTGATACAGAGAGCTGGATTTGAAACTTGCCTCTGACGCTCCCTAGCTATGTGATCATTGACAAATCAATTACTCTAAGTTTCAGTTTCCTCGTTTGCAAAATGGTGCTGAACTATTACCTTGTAGGTTTTAAGTCTGTATAGGGAGATTAAAATTTTTACTGACTAAAGTGTAGTACCAAAACAATCAGACTGTCCTGATGTGTTTGGGCAGCAAAAAACCTCAGCCTCCCTATAAGTATGACATAGATTGAAAAAGTAACTTTAAATTTCATCTTGTGATTATTAAGTAACTACTTCAAGACAGCAGTGTGTTTGTTAGTGAAATGTTTTGGATTAGAATCCATGCCATAGGATCAAATATTGATAAGCCTCCTCATTGCAAGTGCAGTGAGAACATTTCCTACCATTCTCTTAATGTAGCTCATATTTATTATCCAGGGAATTTTGTGTAAAAATAGACATTAACATAGTTATGATCTATGTTCTTAAATCATATAAATTTAATCAAATTCTACCATTTTCCTCTACTGGGCCACATCCCAGGACTTCTTAAACTTTTTTCACTCTTCTTAAACTGTGGGTTGTGACCCCATATGGGGATTAAACCAATATTGTCATTGCTACAGTTCATTAAGTCTAATACATCTTGAATTATCGACCTTTCCATAATGGCTTCCAAACCAAAACCTTAACCCAGTGCACTCTGAAGCACACACGCTGAACAACAATAGGTCCCTGCCCAAGTTCCACTTAATAGTTGGCTTAGAGTGATTCTCAACAGTAGCAGTTTCTGTTTCTTTCCCAGCTTAATTTAGCTATTTTTTCCTCTTGTTCATTAAAAGGCTCATTCCCTGACTACTTCTTAAAGAGGCCTATTCACTTAATGGGTGTTACCTTGCTCTAATTGATTACCTGAAAAGGCCAGTCTAAAAAGACCATTGTCTCCCATTGCATGCTGGGCCATCTCCAGTCATCCTGATGAATATCAGGTCACTGGACCTAGAAGACTCAGGAGGAGAAAGTGAGACTGGTGACCGGCACAGCCCTCTCTCACTCAAAACAAAGTCAAGTGCAAGTCATGTCATCATTTCTCTGATGTCACGGTCTTCCCAGATAAACAAAGGATGAACACAACAACCACAACCAACAACAACTTTGATCAAGATGCAGAAAAACAGGTGATAAGCAAAGTGGAGCCACTTCTCATCTTACCTCACTTTTCTATAGTAGTCTATAATTTGTAAAATCCTTTCCTTATAATAGCCCTGTGAAGATTGTAGGACAAATATATCATCCCCATTGTAGAGGTTAGAAAGATGAGTATCATGGAAGTGAAATGACTTGCTCCAGATCACACAGTTTACTGATAGAAACAGAACTTGAACACCAGCCTTCTGATGCCATGTCCAGTGATGATTCCAATCTTCCATGAAGAAACATCAATATCAAGGCTTTTTTGAAAATGACCCTTATTTCTAAGTATTTAATGATGTAACTTAATTATTTTGGGGAGGATATCTATTTTTCTGAAAATTTTCATTTTGACCTAAGATATTTTCCTTTCAATTAAGTTCCTAATTATTTCTCCCTTTAAATATCCAAATATCCACAATCTATATATGCATAAATATCTTCATAAAACATTGAGTATAATATAATGATGTATCACATATTTTAGTTAAGGAAAGAAATTTGATACTAGAGTCTATATTCATGAGGAAATGTCAAATTTAGAAATTTGATAATGTAGGAGCATGTCAAATAGTCAGGAGGCTAAAAAGTCAGACAAATTAAGTGAGAGTGAACTACATTACCTATTATATAAGATTGGTTTTATTTTATTCTCTTTTCCAAATCTTCCCAGTTTGCCAATAGTGTGTTGTTTTTTTCTTCAAAATTTGAGACAGTTTAGCTCTTATGCATCAGAATATCAATATGTTTTTTATTAAAGAGGAAAAGATAGGTGGTATGATCCCAGATGTAGTATTGGTTCATATAGAAAATGTGATAGAGAGTAATACTCCCATCAGGAAAGTTAGTAAACAGGTTGTTTATATTGGCAATTCAAATTAAATGAGATAGTCAAATAGTAGTGCTTAATCAATGCTTGTTCCCTTCACCTTCCCCTGAAGGAATCCAAAGAAGCAAAATTTATTCTGACTACTTGGTTAATCAGCATCTTGTTAATATAATCTCTACCGATTAGCTGGGGATCACTACATACTTAGATCTACTTAGGCATTTAGAAGATATAGAAGTGAAAGATGAGTTCCTTATTCTCAATGACTATATAGTACACTTGAGAATTTCAAATTCTGACTCCAGTAGAAGAGATTTTGAGGCTTTTAATGACAATAATAGTCTCCAAAGGTCTTGAAAAGTGATCTAGGAACTCAGAGACATGGTACCATAACTAGAGGAGGTCTATGATCAACTAGTACAAGAGTGGTAAACTGCATTGCATTCTATTTTCCCCATAATAATTAATCCTGAATCTTATTTCCAATACAAACACAAGTTCTTTGCTCATTAACCTAATGTTGTCCCACTCCACTACTTTCTATGACTGTGTAAGCTACCAGCTTCCCCCCTTCAGCTCCAACTAGGCAATTATAACCTAATTACATCTAGGAGACCGTCGCAACAGCTGTGAAGATGCCATATGGTAAACCTCCTCCACCTCACTGAACAGCATACCCATTCATTGCCCTCCATCCAAATCACCTCATGGCTATGGGCTCTATTTTCTGGGACAGTAAATACTGAGCAAACCCCCTTGCTACTTCTACAATTTTCTTTTTTGAGTAGGACACAGTGATTCACACAGTATGTACAGATATAGACAATTTTTGTATCACAGATTTCATAACATTATTTTTTTCCCCAAACCAAATCCTCTTCTGAATTTCCATATGTCAAAGGAACCACCAACTTTCCCATCAACCTTGATGTCATCATAGATGTTTCACTTTCCCTTACCCCACCTTATTGTTCTATCTCCCACAAATCTGCACCCAATGCAGTTCATCCTTCACACACTGAACAGAGTGATTTTCTTAAAGTGCAGGTTTAACTACATCAGTTCCCATTCTCAATAAAATTTCATTGTTTTCTATTACCTCTAGAACCAATAATAAATTTCTCCATTTGACCCCAACCTGCCTCAGTATAATAAAAGATTTTTTCAATTTTATCATGATTTCATCCTGTAAAATTTATTTTAGTGCATGTTTATAATGTTATTCAATATATGAATATAGTATCCTATGTATATAATTCATAAAATATAAATATATATTTGCACATATGCATGTATATATATCCATATACACATTCATCTGTATCCATCTATCCATCCTTCTTTCCATATGTATATATTATATACATATTATATATATATATATATATATATATATATACACACTAAGATCACATGCTTAATTTTTTTTTTATCAGTAAAGATGAGTAATCAAAAAAAGCTTTTTTCTACTGCTTCAGAGGAAAATCATATAGTTCAAAGTACCTGGTTCAATTCTTGAAAGTAGAGAATAAATAGGATAGTGTGCAGAGTCAAGCCAACATCCACAAGAGGTAGAAAATAGGAATTCAAGGCAGTATTAAAAAAACTAAGTAAGTGAGGACATGACAGTCACAGAGAGCACACTATCAAGGAGAATGTTCAAATGGCATGTCAATCAGTCAATCTGTCAAGAAAGTGTTTAAGAGCTTACAATGTGCCAGGCACTGTGGTAAGGTCTGGGGATTAAAAATATATATGTGTGTGTGTGTGTGTGTGTGTGTGTGTGTGTGTGTGTGTGTGTGTGTGTGAAGCTCACGTTCTGAAGGAGAAGACTGAATTTAAATGACTAGTTATGTATAACAGGATATACAAGGAATAAATGGAAGGCTGCTACCCTGACTGCCACTTAGTCAGCTAACCTGCGGAGCATATAGAACACAGGATTTAGAGTCAGGAAGATCTTAATTAAAATTCTGCCTTGGACACTCACTAGCTGTATGATCCTGGGAAAGCATTTAGCCTCTTGATCCCAATTTCCTAATCCATACAATGAGGATTAATAATAATAGTTACCTCACAGAATTGTTGTGAGAATCAAATGAGGTACCCTAAGTGAATCACTTTGCAATTCATAAAGTTACATGAATTCTAGCTACCATTATTACTTTATTCCCAAAGAGCCAGTTAAGACATATAGATACCAAAGGGCTAGTTAATAATTATAGTAAGGCAACCATAGTGCATATGGGGCCTGGCTGCAGTTTTGGGCTGATTGTATATCTGTGAACCTCCATTTAATTCAATTTAATAACCAACATTTAATTCTATGCTTATTAAATCCTTCCTACATCTGAGGCACTAAGCCAAGCTGTGTTTACAAAGTCAGAAAAGGAAATTGTTCCTACCCTCATGAAGCCTAAGGGGCAGAGGTTAGGCTAATATGGCATATACACAAATATGCAAATGAAAAGTACATACAAAATTATTCAGAGTAATTTAAAAAGGGAAACAATACTAACCTCTGGGGAGATAAGGAATGTCACTGAGTAGTCTGAGCAACTCTTTGAAGAAAGCTAACGTTGAAGTATTACATACATGGGCATTAACAGCTCATTGTGATCAGAAAATTTCTGCTTTAGCTGCTTTCCTTGGCAATTTGGTTTGGAAATCAAATTGCATAAAATATTTGAAATATTGTTGAGAAGTGGAAGAAGTAAGTTTATATATAAATGATAATACTTCATATTTATATGACACTTTACAAAAACATTTCTTTCATAACAACCCTACCATGAAAGTAGTGCAGGTATTGCTACTGTCCTTTCCATCTTTCTTCCCTTCCTTCCTTCCTGCCTTCCTTCCTTCCTTCCTCCCTTCCTTCTTTCCTTTCTTCCTTTGTCTTTTATCTCTCTGTCTGTTTCTCTCTCTCTCTCTCTCTCTCTCTCTCTCTCTCTCTCTCTCTCTCTCTCTCTCTCATTGGGCCAATGTGGATCTATATCCCATTCCTACAACTTTATTTTCTTGGGAAAGTTTCATGGAGGCTGAACTTAATAGAAGATTTGATATACAAGAACCAAGAGAAATATAAGGTATATACCAAAGACTGATTATAAGGGATTCATAAGGATAGATTGTTTGCTTTTTTACTTTATCTTATTAATAATTGGGTAGCTCATAAGTAAGATCGGGGAAAACCTGAATAAGATATGAATTTTAAAAGTAAAACAATTTAAGAACAGCTAAAAAGAGTAATTATTTTATAGAAATGAGGTACAAGAGGAAAAATCAATACAGAGGAATTAGACGGGAGAGGAAGGCTGGTATTTCTGATAACCTATTTTCATCTGACATGGGTTTAAGAGGGAATAATAAATATATATTTAGAAGAGTATAAAAGTCTTCTAAATTCAGAAGAAAAAAAATGGTAGAGGCAAGGGAGGTGGAGATTATAAAGGAGGGATCCTTAGACTGGAACGGGAGGGAATAAGTGAAAGGGGGGTATAGAAAGGTGTTTAGATTTTTGGGAATGGGAGGATAGAAGATGGATCATTGGAGGGGGGTAGGCAAGTAACAGGAGGTAATGGGTAGAAGTAAAGTAGAGGTGGCAGGAGGGATAGGAAACAAATGCCACACCACATTCTCACTTCACAGATGTTCGCATTCCTGTTTTACAAATAAGTAAAATAAAAATCAATTCTTCTAACTCAAAGTCCAGTATTCTTTGTTCTATAACATTGCCCAATACTTTATTTAAATAAGAAACAAAGAAAGAAATATCTCTATCTTACATCAGCAGGAGAAAAGGCTTGATGTTTTATTCTAGATTCAGTTTTTTCCTTTATTACAATTTAGTGAGAACGCTTTGCACCTGCTGACTCATCAGCTTAAATACGTGTATTTTCGCGCTGTGATCATACAGTGAGGGCCTTGCTTTTCTCATGTTCTACATCTTACATGGCCAGATTTCAGCATTTTGATACTAAAACAGAACTTCAGAGTGGAGGTAATTATTATTTTTTTAAGCCTTCATGATATTGTAACAGGTCTTACATTTCACTGTGCATGATAGACATTTACCAAAATCTGATCGCATACTATAAAACCCCAGATGCTTTTGCATATTTTCAGGGCATTTCCTTATCTCCGCCACATGCCAACTGCTTTCACTATTGGCACATGTAGCCACACGTCAAGCCTTGACTGTGTCCTAGGAATATAGAGGCTTTGTCTTTCTCCTGTTTATTGCTTTTCTCACAAATTATCCAAGGTAAAAACTAGAGACCTAGTACCTGCCTTTTGGCAAATAATTTGATCACTTATGGTCAAGAAAAAGATACAAAGTTGCTTTCATTCCCATTAATAATTTTTGCTTGGGTATCTCATTTCACATACAAGTGTGAAATTATACAGTATTCACACAATGAATGAATTTACTAAGGGTTGACTGTTGGAAAGTTTATCTTTGGGACATCTCCTCCATTTGGGGGGAGTTACTAATCACCTGTTTCTTTCTATATTTCTATATTCATTCTATATTTCTTTTCCCAAATAGAGTTTCCCTTCCTTCCTTTCCTTTTTTTTTTGTTTATATCACTCTTACTACCCACTGATAACTCACTTCTCTTGTTACAGCCCTATCTTCTAACAAATAAGCATAATCAAGCCAGAATAAAAACAATATCTTGGTCATGACAATTAATATATGCCTCATTCCATACCTCTAGTAGACTACCTCTCTGTTGAGAGTCAGTCTCTCTACAACTATGTTCAATATGGCTTCAGTTGTTTAGGACTACGTTTTCTCATTCCAAACTCTGGATCTTTTCTCTTTGTTCCTCATCCCCCTCCATGTCTTTCTTGAAAATCTAACCATCTTATGTTCCTTTTAATCAGTGCTCTGCTTTCAAATAACTATATCTTTTCAATGGATATGAGTTGAGGTGCTAATGCATTTAAAGTGTTAGTCTGCTCATATTATAGCCACATTTTAATAACTATATTTGATACCTTTAATGCAAAGAAGAAACTGTACTGTAGATTTCATGTACTGTAGAAAGCTAGTGGGGAAGAAAATTTTAGTTAAGAGACTATTTCCTTGCACCCTTTCCATGATGCTGTCAAGGTAGACTCTTTCTCTCTCTCTCTCTCTCTCTCTCTCTCTGTCTCTCTCTCTCTCTCTCTCTCTGTCTCTCACTCTCTCTCTCTCTCTCTCTCTCTCTCTCTCTCTCTCTCTGTCTCTCTGTCTCTCTCCCTGCACATATACATATATGCATGACTATATGTACATATATATACACACATATTATATACATACATATTCATATTTATCTATCTCTTTGTATATGAGGTTTCTACAGAGTAAAGTATATTTTTCTATCAAAAACCATTTCAGGAAAACAGAGTGGAGGCATTCACAGGAATTAAATACATCTCATCAACTTTACCTGTTTGGTAATTATTATTACCTCTTCATGAATAGCCAGGGGGGGAAAGAACAAGGCCACAGACACAGACAGAGATGACAAGAATGAATGTCTCACAGATGTGTATTGTGAAAGAGTATGTAGAAAGGGGACCTTCTTCACTTCCCTAGTCCTGTATTGTGCTTTTTAAATAAAAGCACTTGTGTGCATGTGTGAACTGAGGGGGAAAAGAAAAAAAAAAATACTGGCTTTATTTTCTTTCTCCTTGTCCTCAGAATCTCTTGTTATATAGGTGGGCTGCCTTCCTTTCAGTTTTATTTCTGCCTTTCCTCTCTATTCTTAAATCTTTTTTTAAAAAATACATAACATCAGGAATGTGGTGCTTAGTTAGAGATTGAGGAATTCTGGCAGTAGAGTTCAAGGAAATGGATGCTGAGCTCTTATTGACATCCATCCATCCATAGCTTTACCTCCTAACACACAATATAATGGGAAATATTTGGAAGAAAAAAACTAACATTGACCGATTATTGCATAATTTACCAGGTTTAGACCAAGCATCATATTTATTTTCTCCTCTTTCCCACTCCTAAAAAGTTTGTATTTGGGCTCTGTCATTGCTTCATGAAAGTGTTTCCTTTTCAATATATGACCATAATTATATCTACTAAATGCTACTGATGGTACACACACACACACACACACACACACACACACACACACACACACACATATATTTGCTGTCAAATCACCTGCAAAAGCTATTTTTAAAGTGTGTTTGGATTATAGATTTAATGCTGTTTAAATTTCTAAATTTGAAATTATAGGTGCAGTGCACATTTTTATGACTGTGCTATGAGAATTCTGTATATTATAATACACCCTATTAGAATCGATGTACTGTATCATTACGTATTATGGATAAACTCATATATCCCTAATGTGTAGGGGGTCATAAAATTGAAATAGAATAACAAACATTTCTCTAGTTTCTTTAGTTGCTTTATGCACTTCATTTACAAAAAAACATAAAATGGGCAGTAAAATATTTACTAGGACTTTGTAAGTCTCCAAAGGCAGAAATCGAGTTGTACAATATCTTTGATTTGCAACAAAATAACTGGATTCTAAATATAAAATCTAACTGAACTTATGTTTTCCCTTTAAGATGAGAAGGTATGACTTCTAGAGTCAATTTGCACTACTGTATCAATAGGGCATTATTTTCATTTCTGTACTGAAATTGGTTTAATCTCCTTGTTACAGTCCATTGCAACAGCCCTGGGACTTAAAGGGGAATTCAATAAGAATTAGTCCAGACACACAATGCTAAAAATAACAGATCCTTATTTGGAGCATTTTAATTCACACAAGAAAATCTATATAGTTTAACTTGAGACACTCAAAGGTGGGATCATAGAAAGGGAGATAAAAATAAGTTGGGGAAGGGAAGCAGGCCAGCCTCTGAATCTCAGACAGGGGCAGTATTTGACATCTCCAAATCTAGGAAAATATCCAAACCCCAAAATAAATAGCAGCTAAAACTACCAAAGCTAGGGTAGCACATCTGAGCTGATATCTCAGAATCAGTGTGGAGAAGGACAAGAAATTTCACCTTTGTCTTAGGTGCAATGAGTTTCTACAAAAGATTGTCTCCACAGTAGATTGAGATTTACATATTTAGGTAAGAATTATATGTAGGTTTATTTTACTTGACTATAGGGATTTATCAAGAAAGAGGTTTTGTGTCTGAGTGCCTGTGTATATGTCTTTAAATGGGAGCTGAGGGGCCAGAACCAAGATGGCAGACTAGAAAGATGCACATACTCCAGCTCTTCCCCCACAGTCCATGGAATAACTGTAGAGGATGACTCTCAACAAATTGTAGAGCAGCAGAAGACACAGAACGACAGAGTGAGGGAGATTTCCAGGCCAAGGCAGCCTGGAGGGATGAAAGGAAAGGTCTATCATATGTGGCACCAAATGGAGTGCAGCCCAACCTTGACCTGGTGGCACCAGGAGGAACAGGAGCAGAACAGGCCTTGGGGGTGGAATCCCCAGCAGTAGCAGAAGATTGAAGATCCCTCAACCCACATACTTCAAAGTTCAGTGCTGTTTTACTTCAGTGATAAGGGAGCAGGGTCCTCCCCTAGTCCCAGCTCCAGGTGTCTGCAGTGGTGGCAGAAGCACCAGCAGCATTGACAACAGCAGTCACCTCCATTTGTGGAGATCTCAGTATAAAGCCCCTGGGGGAATTGAGCAGCTGATCTAAATCACAGCCCTGAGTGGCAACCTGCACCTGCTGTTGTGGAGAGGGAATTCTACTACTCCTAGATTCTGGGCAGAAAAGCTTTGGTAGCTCCCAGACCATGGCACAGGCCGTTGATTGTGCCACCTTAGAGGAACTGAGAACTTACAGGTCCCCAGAATATACCCTCCTCCTGACAAAGGACTCAAAAACCAAATAATTGGCTAGGAAAATGCCTAGAAAAGGGGAAAAAATAAGACTATAGAAGGCTACTTTCTTGATGAAGAAATAGTTTCTTCCATCCTTTTGGATGAGGAAGAAATATGCATACTTTCAGAGGAAGTCAAGGCTTTCCACAAAATCCAAAGTAAATATGCAATCATCTCAGGCCATGGAAGAGCTCAAAAATCATTTTGAAAATCAAGTCAGAGAGGTGGAGGAAAAGTTGGGAACAGAAATGAGAGCGATGTAAGAAAATCATGAAAAATGAGCCAACAGCTTGCTAAAGGAGAACCAAAAAAATGTTAAAGAAAATAACTCCTTTAAAAACAGGCTAACTCAATTGGACAAAGAGGTCCAAAAAGTCAATGAGGTTAAGAATGCTTTAAACAGTGGATTTAGCAAAACGGAAAAGGAGGTTAAAAAGCTGACTGAGGAAAATAGTTGTTTAAAAAGTAAAATCGAAGAGATGGAAGCTAATGACTTTATGAGAAACCAAGAAATTACAAAACAAAACCAAAAGAATAAAAAAATGGAAGATAATGTGAAATATCTCATTGGAAAAACAACTGACCTGGAAAATAGATCCAGGAGAGACAAATTAAAAATTATGATACTACATGAAAGTCATGATCAAAAGAAGAGTCTAGACATCATCTTTCATAAAGTTATCAAGGACAACTGCCCTGATATTCTAGAAGCAAAGGGAAAAATAAATATTGAAAGAATCCTCTGATCAGCACTTGAACAAGATCGAAAAAGAGAAATTCCTATGAATATTGTAGCCAAATTCTAGAGTTCCCAGGTCAAGGAGAAAATATTGCAAGCCACTAGAGAGAAACAATTTGAGTATTGTGGAAATACAATCAGGATAACACAAGATCCAGCAGCTGCTAGATTATGGGATCAAAGGGCTTGGAATATGATATTCCAGAAGTCAAAAGAACTAGAATTAAAACCAAGAATCACCTACCTAGAAAAACTGAGTATTCAGGGGAAAAAAATGGTCTTCAATGAAATAGAGGACCTTAGAGCATTCTTGATGAGAAGACCAGAGCTGAAAAGAAAATTTGACTTTCAAACACAAGAATCAAAAGAAGCATGAAAAGGTAAACAGGAAAGAGAAATTATAAGGGACTTACTGAAGTTGAACTGTTTACATTCCTACATGGAAAGATAATATTTGTAACTCTTGAAACTTTTCTCAGTATTTGGGTAGTTGGAGGGATTATGCACATACACACACACAGACACACAGACACACATACACACATATCTATATCTATATAGATATAGATGTAGATCTATATCTATCTATCTATATCTATCTATCTATATCTATATCTATACATATACATATATATATATATATATACAGACAGAGAACACAGGGTGAGTTGAATAGGAAGGGATCATATCTAAAAAAATAAAATTAAGGGGTGAGAGAGGAATATATTGGGATGAGAAAGGGAGAAATGGAATGGGGTAAATTATCTCTCATAAAATAGGCAAGAAAAAGTTTTTTCAATAGAGGGGGGAAGCGGGGAGGTGAGATAGAAAAAGTGAAGCTTACTCTCATCACATTTGTCTCGAGGGAAGAAAAACATTCACACTCAATTTAGTATGAAAACCTATTTTACACTACAGGAAAGCAGAAGAGAAGGTTGGGGGGGCATGAAGGAAGGGAGGACAAATGGGAGGAGGGAGCAATCAGAAATAAACACTCTTGGGGAGGGACAAAGTCAAAAAAGAGAATATAAGAAATGGGGGACAGGATGGGATGGAGGGAAATATAGTTAGTCTTACACAACATGACTATCATGGAAGTCATTTGCTAAAGTACACATATATAGCCTATATTGAATTGTTTACCTTCTCAGTGGGGATGGGTGGGGAAGGGAGAAAGGAAGAGAAGTTGGAACTCAAAGTTTTAGGAACACATGTTGAAAATTATTTTTGTATACAGCTGGGAAATAAGAAATACAGGTAATGGAATATAGAAATTTATCTTGTCCTACAAGACAAGAGAGAAGATGGCGATACGGGAAGGTAGGTGGGTTAGAAAGGAGGGCATCTTGGTGGAAGGGGTAATCAGAATGCTTGGTGTTTTGAGGTGGGGGGAGGGAAGAGATGGGGAGAAAATTTGGAACTCAAAATTTTGTGGAAATAAATGTTGAAAACTGAAAATACATAAATAAACATTTAAAAAATTAAATGGGAGTTGAAATTAGGAGAGTGAGGGGGATTAATTATGATTATGTTAAAAAATGAAGATAAAATAAAAGAAAAGTGGGTGATTATGGAAGTTTGAAAAATGTACGAAAGACAATAGAAGGTTTGGAAGACATGGATAGAACAGCTTTGAAACTAATTTTGACTTAATTCTATTCTTTTATCAATACATACAGTATGAAATAGAGAACCATTGGTTCACAAAAGAAAATCTTTTTTCCTTGTTCTATTTATGTGGTAATGTTTAATTTTGCTGATGTCTGTCAAGTTCAGAATAACAAAACCATTTAAATGTAAGTGTGAAAGAGAAAGGAAACAATATTGCCCTCTGGACTTGGTGAATCATTACATCAATTTCCTGCTTGCAGGGGTAATGAAGGATGTTCATGGGTCTTTGAGTCACTTCATGCATCAGGAAAGCTCACTTTTGCCCATAAGCTTCCTTTTACTTTTTTGCAAATATACTTTTGCAAATGCTTGATTCTATCTTTCACTGCCTTGGAAGATATATGTACAGTGAAGTCTAAGGGTCAAAGATTTAAATTGATCTGCATGTTAGGAAAATTCTCATTGCTGCTGCTACTGTCCTGGGGAAGAAAAACAACAATTTGATAAAATGTTTCACATTGTAAAGTTATTGAATAAAAATCCCCACATGTTGATATTTGATTTTCAAAAAGGAAATCTGGTAAAGGCCAAGCTTAGCTCCTTCTACCTATAATATGAAATTATTATTATTATTATTATTATTATTATTATTATCCAAAAGGAATGAATTGCTAGTTGTTGAATTTGTGGCAATTATGAAATAAATGGAGGAATGCTTTTTTTTAGGCAAGGGGCTAATAGTTTATATTTTCATAGAAATTAATACTTAAAAGAGCTTTTATACTTTATCTCACTTGATCTTCTCAACAGAAACCCAAGAGGTAGTTAGTTTTTAATCACACATAATATTTTACAGATGAGGACACTGAAGTTTAGAGAGTTAAAGTGGTTTGATCAAATTCATACAGCTACTAAGAGTGCATCCATTGCTATAATCTAGGCCTTCTGTTGACATGTTCAGGTTTCTTTCTAATTCAACCCTCCCATTCCACCTAACTGAGAGATACTTCTATCTTTTGCCTCCATGAGACTGGCTCTATTGTTATGATTTTGTTTTTAACCCTATTTATACTGTGGAGAAAAAATAAAATCTTTAAAAGGTAAAAAAAAAATTATGCATGTGCAGTCAACATTAATTTATTTTTGTTTCGTTTTATACACTGTTTCTTGAGGTTAAACAAATCCAAGCTTTCTTCTATGAATAAGTAGATTGCTTATTTACAGGAACTATGCCTTTCTTCTTCAATGACCCTATTCTATGAACTTTCCTGGAAGCCTCAATATTAAAAGGTTTCAAATGGCCCATCTCTTTCCACTTCTTGCCTTGGCTCTATCTGTGAATTCATGGAAAATTCAGTTTCTTTACTATCAGTTGCTAGGAAACAGATTGCCTAATGAGTTACATAATTTATAACTCAATGACACCCTCATTGACAACAACATTTAAAGGTACATTTACAAGTGTTTTTTGGTGAAGACCTAAAATAAACCAAGTGTTTTGCTTTTTTCAGCTACATCTTGGAGTCTAGATAGTCCCCATGCAATTTTCTGTGGCTGCAGGGACTTTCCTAGTGTCAATCAAAGTTACTAAGTGCTTAGCATGACCAGGAGTTGATATCACAAGGGAAGTACTAAATGGGAGAAAGTTCCTTTTCCTATCCTTATCACTAGCATTTCTAAAGGCCTGAGGTAGCATTGGGTCAAAAGTGGGAAAACCTGGGTTTACTAACAGGCTGACAATGTGTAAAATAAATCCATTTGTGTCCTTGATTCTCTCTGGTTGGTTCATTGCTTCTTTACTAGACATGGTTTATTAGCAGTCCTAGAAAATGAGATGGAGTAGATTTGGGCATATTAAAATACATATATAGCTGCATACACACATATAAACACATAAATACACACATATATATTGCTAGGAGAGAAAGAGGGGGAAATGCATTTGGTTGTTATATTGTTATTGTACATACCATGGCATAAAAAATGTATCTTTCTAGAAAGACTTTGGGGTATATCCTAGATATAACTTCTTTTGTCTTTTTCTCCCTGGTAGATGCAAAATCATGTCTATGTGATTTTCAGCTACAGCAACAAGGATAATAATAAATTGTGGAACACTTCCCAATTTCAAAATATTTTCTTTAGGTCTAGTCTCATTGATGCACACAATTCTTTCAGATAGAACAAGATTACAATACATACTGGAACACACAAAGGTGAAATGACATACTTAAATTTTCACAGCTAGTTAGCAGCAGACTGATAGTAGAAGCTAGATCTCCTTCTTCCTACCCTCAGATTATACCTCACTGTCTCTGTTTTTTAGGTGCAAAATAATACTTGCTTATAATATTTTAAAAAGTCAAGAATATGAGAGTTCCTTAAAAAAACAGAAACACTTACCTATCCCATTTATTCTTCAATAGAAGCAGGAACCTGCCTGAGCTACCTCCCTAAACCCCTCAAAAACACCTGTAAAATGACTCTAAGCAAATTATAGAGCAGCAGAAGCCACAAAATGGCAGAGTGAAACAGATTACCAGACAATCTGGAAGGCCAACAGGAAAGCTCTACTGCACCAGGCTTGGAGCCTAATGCAGCTCAGTATGGGCATAGACAGGACTGGCGTAGGCTTCAGTATACTGAATCACTGGCAGCTGCTGTGGTTTCCAAACTTCTCAACACACAAATACCAAAGACAGCTTCCAAGGTCAGTGAGAAAGCTCTCTCACTTGGGTGAGAGAGGAATATGGTCAGGCTCCAGCCCCAGTCCCAGGCCCAGTGTGGTGGTAGCCACTGTTGCAGGAGTGGCTGGTTCTGGAGCTCTCAGCCTAAAGACAGTGGGAGAATTGAGAGACTGACCTAGTTTAGAGTTCTGGGAAGTGGTCCTGGGGCAAGGAGGAGCACTCGTGTAGCAGAACTGGTGGCACTGGTGAACAGAGAATCATACAGTTCCAGGGCAGAAAGGAGTGTTTGTGACTGATCACAGACCAGAGTGCAGTTCAGGAGAGGAGTAAACACTTCTCCTTCAATCATACCACTTTGGAGGAACTGAGAATTTACAGGTACCTAGAGGTATCTCTGAAAACAGGTGCACAAAACCCCTGAAACTTGCGGCAGTACACTGTCCACTTAACAGAGAACTCAAAAGTCAAGTAATTGGCTGTGAAAATGATGAAGTGGAAGAAAATTAGAATA